>NC_091981.1:82592815-82672815 GCF_044704955.1 Pristiophorus japonicus
AGCAGGGGGGACCCCGGTAAGTGTGTGCGGTCTCGTCCTGTAACTAAGCAGTATGCGTGACAAGCGTGTCTGCAAAGAACCGTGAGTTACGCGTTTCAGGCTCTGCTTGATGGTTTGGATGGCCTGCTCTGCTTGACAATTGGATGCGGGTTTTAATGGTGCTGACCTTACGTGCTCGATTACCATTGAGTCTCATAAACTCTTGAAACTCCAAACTAGTGAAGTACGATCCGTTGTCACTCACAATGATGCCGGGCAGACCACGAGTGGCGAACATGGCACGAAGGCTCTCAATGGTGGCTGTGGATGTGCTGGATGACATCATTATACATTCTATCCATTTGGAATACGCATTCACTACCACCAAAAACATTTTTCCCAGGAAAGGACCCGCATAGTCGATGTGGATCTTCAACCATGGTTTGGATGGCCACGACCACAGACGAAGCGGAGATTCTACTGGTGCATTGCTTAACTGCATGCAAGTGTTGCACTTATGCACACATGACTCCAAATCAGAGTCAATGCCAGGCAACCAAACATGAGACCCTGGCAATGGCCTTCATCATCACAATACTGGGATGGGTACTGTGTAAATCCCGTACAAATCTCTCCCTGCCTTTCTTGGGCATAACAACACAATTACCCTGTTGTGTATGGAGAAAGAGTCAGACTGAATGCTGTGAGCTCAAAGTAAAGTGTGACCTTAGTCCTTTATTGCAGGTCTCCAGAGTGCCTCTCCAACCTGTGAAGTCTCCTTAAATACCATTGCTCCCAAGGTGTACAGAGTAAATACAAGTCCACATATATAACAACACTCCCCCGCCCCCCCACAAAGTCAATAGTGTAACTATTTTCAATGTGAGTCGATCTGAGGCTCTTCTTGCCCTGGTTGATCGTCTTGGTGTGAAAGCTGGTGTTGTTGAATCATTTGTTGGGCCCTCGCTGGGCTGCTGTGCAGCTGGTCTTGCTGGGCTGCCTGGTGTGTTGGGCCCAGCAGGGCTGCTATGGATGATGGGTTCTGCTTTGTGGTCAACCGTGGTGCCAGTTGCCACTGGTGTGTATGTTGGGGGATCAAAAAAGGTGGGGTCCAAGGTGGGTTGCTCAGGATAGTCCGTGAATCTGAGTTTGATTTGGTCCAAGTGTTTCCGGTGAATGAGTCCATTTGAAAGTTTGACCCGAAATACCCTGCTCCCCTCTTTGGCCACGACAGTGCCGGGAAGCCACTTGGGACCTTGTCCATAATTTAACACAAATACAGGATCATTGATTTCAATCTTGCGTGACACATTTGCGCTATCATGGTATGCACTTTGCTGAAGCCGTCTGCTCTCTACCTGTTCATGTAGATCAGGGTGAACTAACGAGAGCCTTGTCTCAAGTGCTCTTTTCATGAGCAGTTCAGCAGGTGGGATTCCAGTGAGCGAGTGGGGTCTCGTGCAGTAGCTAAGCAGGACTCGGGATAGGCGAGTCTGCAGTGAGCCTTCAGTTACCCTCTTCAAGCCCTGCTTGATGTTTTGCACTGCTCTCTCTGCCTGACCATTGGATGCTGGTTTAAACGGGGCAGATGTGACATGTTTGATCCCATTGCAGGTCATGAATTCTTTGAACTCAGTACTGGTAAAACATGGCCCGTTGTTGCTCATCAGGACATCGGGTAAGCCGTGTGTGGCAAACATGGCCCGCAGGCTTTCAGAAGTGGCAGCGGACGTGCTAGCTGACATTATCTCACATTCAATCCACTTGGAGTACGTGTCTACAACCACAAGGAACATTTTACCCAAGAACGGGCCTGCATAGTCGATGTGTACCCTAGACCATGGTTTGGAGGGCCAAGACCATAAACTTAGCCTCGCCTCCCTGGGTACATTGCTTAACTGCGAGCATGTATTACATCTGTGAACACAGGACTCTAAGTCCGCATCGATATCGGGCCACCACACGTGGGATCTGGCTATCGCTTTCATCATTACGATGCCTGGGTGGGTACTGTGGAGGTAATTGATGAAGGTGTCTCTGCCCTTCTTGCGGATCACTACTCAATTGCCCCACAGAAGGCAGTCTGCCTGTATAGACATTTCATCTTTGCACCGCTGGAATAGCTTTATCTCTTACTGCATTTCCACTGGGACATTGGACTAGCTCCCATGAAGCAAACAGCTTTTGACTAGAGATAATAAGGGGTCCTGGCTTGTCCAGGTTTTGATCTGCCGGGCAGTGACGGGTGATTGCTCACTCTCAAATGCTTCCATAACTATGGCTAAATCTGCGGGCTGCGCCATTTCCACCCTCAGGGTGGGCAATGGCAGCCTACTGAGAGCATCGGCGCAGTTTTCTGTGCCTGGCTTGTGGCAGATGGCAGACAATGTGAGCACCCATCTCTGGATGCAGGCTGATGCGTTGGTATTCATGCCTTTACTCGCAGAAAACAGGGATATAAGTGGCTTATGGTCAGTTTCTAATTCGAATTTTAGCCCAAACAGATATTGATGCATTTTCTTTACCCCAAAGACATACGCTAACGCTTCTTTTTCAATCATGCTGTAGGCTCTCTCAGCCTTAGACAGACTCCTAGATGCATAAGCAACCCAAAATCATTAGTTTGTTGCAATACACAACCAACGCCATATGATGACGCATCACATGCTAGTACTGTGGATATCTGAACGGAATATATGGAATTAAGAACAGTAAAGTAAACGGGATATATGAAAATGTATAAGCCATGGAAGAATAGCTGGGAGAATGTCAGATTGCAAATAGTGCAACATCAGCTTAGCTAACAGTCTGTCTCAAGGTTTCAAGTCACTAATCCTGCCAATAATATATAATTGTAACATGAAATACATCTGCAGAATTGCAAGGTCTCAGTAAATAGTCACACCATTAGATTGAAACATTTGGAGGCAATACTTGAGCTTTCAAGAAGAACATCTCATATAGATTGACTAATGAGTGGCTGAGTTAGACTGTCAATCCATTTGTATTTTGTTATCTGATTTCAAAACTGTATAACTGTTAACGCTTTACGATGTAACTTCACCTATCCGTAGGGAGAGTGTACGCTCTATCCAGAGAGTATATCTTCTGTCTGATAGGTCTTACTGGCCGGTAATAAAGACTGCTTTGTTCAAAGCACAAGAGGTATTCGACTCAGTAATTTTACTGAACCAGATTGAAGTAAAAGAATC
The DNA here is from genome assembly GCF_044704955.1 of Pristiophorus japonicus. Taxonomy (NCBI): domain Eukaryota; kingdom Metazoa; phylum Chordata; class Chondrichthyes; family Pristiophoridae; genus Pristiophorus; species Pristiophorus japonicus. The sequence goes on from NC_091981.1 coordinate 82,596,007, forward strand.
CAGGAATTAACATTTGGTGTCAGAAGTGGGATCTCAACGGACGACTGCCGAAAACTTGCGAATTAAGAGCCAGACTAGCCTTGGACGAGACGAGGGGAAAATGGCCACTGGAGTGAGTATGATTTCAATACTGCTCCAGTTTCCCCCGGTTTCAAAAGTCTGAGGAAAGTTTAGCCACTCGCTGGTTCTCAGGTAGTGTCTGAACGAGATCCAGGACAATCTGGTGAATACCTTTCAAACTTAGAATAGGGATAGAGATAGGGAAATTGTGCGATGATGCAAACCAAGCGGCGACTTGGAAAGATAGTTAGAGCTAGATAGGGATAGATGATCAATCATGGATCCAAAAAAAATTAATAGGAAAGAAAAGAGACTCTTATGAATTTCTGTTTAAATGAGAAATGCTTCTGTGACTTTTACTGTAAAAAAAAAAGCCGGGGAGTTGTGGTTTGTTTTATCTCAAACAGAATGAAAGTTTGTTTTAACCCTTCGTAGTGTTGTCCTGTATGTGGGAAGTTTAAGAGTGTGAACCTTATTGAATTACGTATATTCGGATGATAAGTTGCGGAGCCAGGAAATGCCCAAAGGATAGATTTGTTAAAAAGAGAAAAAATTACAAGGTCCCGGTGGTTAAAAAAAAAGAAAAACTTGTTGAAAGAAAACATTCAGAGAAGGCACAGCAAAACAACTGAGATGGATTTAAAAGGATTTAAAAAAAAAATTATATTAAATAACACGACCTTGAGGCTGGAACAATTGAGATAACGAAAAGCAGTCCACAGCCTACGTGCCAGACTTCTCTCTAGTTAAAAAAAAAGTAACGTACTAAATAGGTGCTGAAAGAAAAAAAAAAATGTTCTGAGATTTTAAATTATGAAAAATATAAAATCACTCCTGTCCAGTTGGCAGAAAAACTCCATTAAATTAGGGCTTTCATTGACTGATTGAATTTAAACTGCGCAGTAACGTCAAAGGATAGGGAAATTTGGAGACTAAAATAAATTAATTGAGGCTCATAAGAAATCAAAATTAGAAAATTAGGCTCACAGGGAATAAAAGGGGATTTAAATAGAGGATAGGTGTTCAACTCAGGTACGACGTCGACCTTGTATATCACTTGGCCCGTCTAGGCTCTGATTGAATTTAAAAAAAACAACCCCCGCAGCAACTCGGAAAGTAGGGCCGAAGCGAACGCGCAGTGACGTAAACGCGCAGTGAAGCGAACGCGCAGTGACGTCAACGCGCAGTGACGTAGACGCGCAGTGACGTAAACGCGCAGTGACGCCGACGCGTAGTGACGCAGAGGCGCAGCAACGCGAATCGCGAAAGTCAGTGCTAATGGCAGTAAGTCTGTAAGTCTTAAGGTATTTAGAGTTTTAAGTTTAGTATTAAGATCGCACGGCTATGCGGACCGTGCGGTGATGCGGGTAATTTTGTAGATCGTGCGGCTATGCGGACCGTGCGGTGATGCGGGTAATTTTGTAGATCGTGCGGCTATGCGGACCGTGCGGTGATGCGGGTACGTGTTAGAAGTCTTTGTCTATTTTGTAGATCGCGCGGCTATGCGGACCGTGCGGCGATGCGGGTAAAGTAAAGTTAAAGTATCTTAACTCGCGCGGCGACGCGAGCCACGGGTCGACGCGGATTGCGCGGCGGCGTGAACTGCGAGGCAACGCGGATTGCGAGGCGACGTGAGCTGCGGGGCAACGCGGATTGCAAGGCGACGTGAACTGCGAGGCGACGTGGTAGTTTAGTATTAAGATCGTGCGGCGACGCGGACCGTGCGGTGATGCGGGTAAGTGTTAGATTTGGAGTTAGTTAAAGTCCGTGTTAGTTCTGTAAAGTCTGTGTCTATTTGTAAGTTTGTTTAAATTGCACGACGACACGAACGCGTAGCGACACAGTAATACGAGGGGCAGTGTGAAAATGGGAAATCAGTTAGATAAAACCACGGATGCGGATAGTCCGCTACAAAAGTTATGTGAGGAATTCCCTGAAAGAGCTGAAGACTTTAGAAAATTATCAGGAGCCCTGAACAAATTATTAGGGGATGACCAGTGGCCTCTAAGTGACACTAGAAGCGTAGAGGTAAAAAAAAAAGCACAGGGATTAATTTGGAGAAGGGGACGAGGAAAAGGGGATAAAAAAAAAATGTAATTGCAACCTGGCGACATTATTGTCAGAAATTAAAAGATGCATCACTTCTATCGAGTTGGCAAACAATGCTATTAAATTAGGACTTGCATTGACAGAGGGAACACATGTTAAAACTGTAGACGTCTTTAAAAAAAAAGAATGAATGTGCGCACGAGAAACTTGCTAAGAGATCCTCTGGGACCTCTGAGAAAGGTATTGATCAACTACAAGTTAAAATGGCTGGCTTTGTGTTAACCGAGGCTGATGATGAAATTGATGAGTGGCCACTGACTCAGCGCCCAACGGCGCCTCCCGCACCCCCTGGCCTCTTGCTCCAGTCCTCTTCCCAACACCCTCCACCTAACACTCCAGTAAAAAAGAGTTAGGAACAACCACATATCACCAAAGCAACAAACCCAAACTGACTCCTCATCCTCTGATAGCGATTCGGATCCCCAGTTTACAAGCAATACAGCCGAAAGGACCAGATCTCACACTCGAAAGGGCAGAACTATATCTCAACATCACAAACAGTCCCGTAAATCTTCTAGTCAACCTACCAGTCCAAGTTGTGAAAGACATAGCAAACACCCCCGCCGATCGAGACACAGAACTGTCAAGCAGTCAGACAGCTCTGAAACATCCTCCGGCCTAGAAATGATTTCCAAGATCCCAAAGTCCCGACACCAATTCCCTGTCAGACCAATGCCAAACCCTGATGCACAACAAGCTGCAGACCACCTCTCTATAGATGTCTGTGATCTTCAAACAACTATTTGATTGCTCACGCTATCCGGACAGATGGAAAGGGCAGTTAAATATTATTGGCAGAAAAAGAAAGGGGAGGGGGGAGGTGCGCCCCCAACCCGGGTCAAGACTGAATACGTGACTAGAAAGGAAGAGCCATCTCGGGAGGAAGGATCAATAGAACCGCAGTGTTGCATACAGGATTGGATGGATAAGCAAGGATACGGTTATACTAAACAACCAAACGGCCCGAGCCCTGCTAATAAACCTCCCTATTGTCCCCGGCATGGTATGGGAAGAGGCCGGGACTGGGTAAGAGGAATTGACTGTTTTAATTGTGGGCAGGAAGGACATTGGAATAAAAATTGCCCCTACCGTCAGCATGGAAAAGGAAGAGGAGGAAGAGGAGGGGGGCAAGGGGGGAGAGGAAGATCTTACACTAACTTCTCCCAGAACAACCCCTTTGGTCAATTGTCCCCCGATTGACTACGCAGCTTGATTGTGCAGGGATCCTCCCCGGACGACGAACCCATTCTGAATGAGTGGCAACCCTTTTTGATAGATACGGGAGCCTTCATGTCTTCTGTACAATCAAAGCTTAAACTCCCTGCTTCTACTGAAACACAGGAACTTTCAGGATTCCTGGGACAAATCTCGACATTCCCAGTGTCAGAACCGGTTAAAATGGGTTACCAGGAAGAATCGGTGGAACATCGAGTTGTCATCACTACCAATCTGGACTGTAACTTGATGGCTAGAGACCTCCTCTGCAAATTCCAGTTGCATTTGGAATGTGGAGATGATGGGATTATTGTAAAACAGGAAACCCTTAAGCGGCAGTATTATACCACTAGAACCCCTCAATGGTGGTCTCTGGACCTGCCACAGGCACCCTATCACGTGACCCTAGCATACGATCCTAGTGGAAAGAATCGGGACCTACAGAACTTTTATCAGGATCACGAAGGGGAAGTGAAGGGAATTTTATTAAGGGCTAGAGTGACTGGACCGGAAGGAGAAGCAGATTTTGTGGAAGTGGATAAGAATCTGTGGAGACAGCCCCTAACAATGGCACCGCATATTGCTCGTGAAGTATTAGCCCCTCACCATGCTAAAGATTTGGGAGTTATGGTACGCAAGGCTATAGATGAGGCTGACCCTACCAGCCGGGAGGTGCAAATCGTAAAATATGGCCGAACCGTCCAATTTCATGGGGACCCCGAGAGAGAATTAACAACTCTACGGCATCATACTGGCTCAGATATACCTGATTATGTGGATCCTCAGGTGTGGGCAGAGGACCCCTCCCAAGTGGGTTATACTCCCATTGATCCGATTGAAATTCCAGTGAAGGGCAATGTGGACTGGCCCTCTATCCGACAGTACCCACTGAAATCACAGGCAATTCCAAGTATCCACCGATTGATTAAGGGGCTGATGCAACAAGGGATTTTGGTCCGATGTCAGTCCCCATGTAATACTCCTATACTGGCAATACCTAAGCCAGGCAGACCAAACGAATACCGTTTGGTCCAAGACCTCCGAGCTATCAATACTATCGTCCAGCCCCTGCATGCTCTAGTTTCGAACCCAGCACAGATACTGTCTTTAATCCCAGCAGACGCCAAGATCTTCACAATAATAGACCTCCAACATGCCTTCTTCGCTTTACCGCTAGCCCAGACGAGTCAGTACCTATTTGCCTTCACTTACCAGGGACAGCAATATACCTGGACAAGACTTCCCCAAGGGTTCATCCACTCCCCAACCTTATTCTCAAGGTGCCTGCAGAAACAGTTACAGTCTCTCACGCTGAATAAGGGATCAACTTTGATTCAGTATGTGGACGATTTACTGATATCCAGCGTAGATGAACCAAGTAATAGAGAGGATGCTAATCAGTTATTGAATCACTTGTCCTCCCTGGGATACATAGTATCCCCGTCAAAGGTCAAAATTGGCCAGTCACAAGTAAAATTTCTTGGGATCATTTTAACAGGCACCCACCGAGCCTTGGAGGCATGTCGAATCAAACCTATCTGCCAGTTTCCAGTCCCTGGCACGGCTAGACAAATGCGGCAGTGGTTGGGGATGATAAATTACTGTAGATCCTGGATTCCTAATGCTGCCCTAATGACCAAACAGCTCACACCGTACACTACGAAGGAAGGCAGCTTCAAATTAGAATCTACAGACATCCAAGCCTTTAAGGAACTAAAAACAGCCCTGCTGCAAGCTCCGGCTTTGGGACGGCCCCTCTACGACCGTCCCTTTCAATTGTATTGCACAATCATGGAAGATTGTGCTACTGCTGTTTTAACTCAGAAACACGGGGATAAATACAGGCCTGTGGCTTACTACTCTTCTAAGATAGATCCCGTTGCCTTGGGACACCCCGTATGTACTCAAATATTAACTGCTATCTACAATAGCCTACAATCTGCCGCCAACCTTACCCTTCAGCAGGATATTGTTGTATATACTTCTCACTCCGTAGCTGCCCTTTTGGGCCAACTGCAAACTCAACATCTTACCATGGCTAGGCAAAGTAGATATGAGATCTACCTACTAAATAATCCAAGGCTGACCTTTCGGTACTGTACTGCTATCAATCCTGCTTGTTTTCTTAATGAGCCACCCCAAGATGAGGAAGAACCCAGTCATGATTGCTTATCTTTAATTTAAGAGGCCACATCAGTCAGGGAAGATTTAGTTGATGTACCAATGGAAGATCCAGACTGTATTCTTACTGAGCCAACCAAAGATGAGGAAGAACCCAGTCATGATTGTTTATGTATGTTGACGGAAGTACTTCTATTAATCCAGAAGATACACGAATCTCAGGATACGCCATAGTAAACCAGGAGAATCAGGTCTTGGAATCTGCCACTTTGAAACCGCCTATTCTGCTCAACAAGCTGAACTATTCGCCCTCACCCAAGCCTGTATCTTGGCCAAAGATCTCAAAGTCAATATCTATACCGACTCTAGGTATGCCTTTGGGGTGGCGCATGATTTCGGACAATTATGGAAAATAGGGGATTCCTAACCTCACAGGGGAATGAGATATCTCAAACAGCTAGTATCTGATTTGTTGCAAGCCCTCATGTTCCCCAAACGCATTGCCATTGTACCAAGAGGCCAAACAGGCCTCTCGTGACCAACAGATGGTAGTGCCCAAAATTATGAGTCAGACTAAAAATCCTGCGAAGGATAAGTTAGCCTCGGAAATACCAATGCCAACCATCCAAGATGTTATAAAAGCACAGGGGGACGCTCCTGAAAAAGATAAACTGTTGTGGAAATATTATGCATGTACTTATGACAATGTTTCTAAACTCTGGACCACTCCCGCGGAACAGACTTGCATGTCTGACGAGTTGGCTTCATGGGTTATAGAATGTCTGCATTTTGCTACTCATTGTGGAGCAAGGGCAACAAGAGATACACTTTTGGCTACTTGGTGGCACCCTAAACTCCAGGCGCTCACCCAGAACATCAGTAGTCGTTGCCTGGTTGGCCAGCAACATATTCCAGGGAAGGGAGTCCCCTGTGATTGGGGTAAAACGCCCCTACCCGAAGGTCCCTTTGAGATATTTTAGTTGGACTACATTGAGTTGCAAAAAGTTCAGTGTTACAGATATGTGTTAGTAATAGTAGATGTGTTTAGCAGATGGATTGAAGCCTACCCTAACCTGGACAATAAGACTCAGACTGTTGTTAAGGTGTTAATGAGGGAAATTGTTCCTAGATATGAGATCTCAGCTAGACTGATGACCACCTATGTTCTTTCTCTGACTCAGGCTCTGCGACTAGTTCACAACCAGGTTCAAGATGCTTACCCGAATAGTCCCTCGTGGCACCAGGGAAGTATGGATTCGGAAGGGATTAGAGCCACAATAGGAGGGGCCTTTTTAGGTGTCACTCACTACCCCCACTGCAGCCAAGGTTGAGGGGAAAAGTGTCTGGGTTCACCTGCACCACTGCAAGCTCATCACCATTTAAACAAATTTTGCTGGTTAGTCTAATTCCTGTTTCTATTCCAGATCTCCTCCTCCCTATAGCTGAACAAGGCAGTTGAAGGAGGATCAGTTTGACCAAATACACTGACGGAGACCTGAAGGGAAACGTGAAAACAGAACTCTTTTTATCAGCTAAATAATTGGACTATTTATAAGATGAGATTGTGTCTGTATGCTACTGTCTGCATAATAGTGTTGATATATGACAGTTTTGGTGCACGGGAAGGAAGACAAAGGCGAGAGCTCCATGTAAACACCTTTTTGTATATGTCTTACGTTTATGCGGAAAAAGGGCACTTCACTAGATGCTGGGTGTGTTCACATATCCCTATACATTCCAAAGGGGGAATTCCTTTGCGCACCGTTCCCCTGACCCTAACTGAGACTGTTAGATGGATTCAAAGAAACGATATTGGAACAGGTAGCTAACCGCACTGCTGAGGCTCTGGAGGGCATCACAGCTGAAATGGTAGCGATAAGGACCGTAGCATTACAAAACCGAATGGCCCTCGATTACCTGTTAGCTGAGAAAGGGGGAACGTGTGCCCTGATAGGATCTGAATGTTGCACTTACATTCCTGATAGTTCAGAAAACATAACCCACCTTGCCGATCACATAAGGAGGGAGGTGAAAAAGTTATCCACACCAGCAAAAGAACTTAGCAGGTTTGATTGGTTTCTGGGTGGATCTTGGAGATCCTATCTAATACATGGCGCAATTGTTCTCATCATAATAATTACCTGCTGTTTGATTGTTGGTTGCCTTAACCTCTGCTGTAAAGCAATGACAAGGTTAGCAGACCCTCTTGTGGTCAAGGGTTCCCGGGTTATGATCCAACAAACTAGAGAACTACTCAACAATGCAATACTCATAGAATGATCCTAAATGTTATCATAGAATGATAAAAGGGGGGATGTGGATATCTGAACGGAATATATGGAATTAAGAACAGTAAAGTAAACGGGATATATGAAAATGTATAAGCCATGGAAGAATAGCTGGGAGAATGTCAGATTGCAAATAGTGCAACATCAGCTTAGCTAACAGTCTGTCTCAAGGTTTCAAGTCACTAATCCTGCCAATAATATATAATTGTAACATGAAATACATCTGCAGAATTGCAAGGTCTCAGTAAATAGTCACACCATTAGATTGAAACATTTGGAGGCAATACTTGAGCTTTCAAGAAGAACATCTCATATAGATTGACTAATGAGTGGCTGAGTTAGACTGTCAATCCATTTGTATTTTGTTATCTGATTTCAAAACTGTATAACTGTTAACGCTTTACGATGTAACTTCACCTATCCGTAGGGAGAGTGTACGCTCTATCCAGAGAGTATATCTTCTGTCTGATAGGTCTTACTGGCCGGTAATAAAGACTGCTTTGTTCAAAGCACAAGAGGTATTCGACTCAGTAATTTTACTGAACCAGATTGAAGTAAAAGAATCCAGGAATTAACAGTACCAAACCCTTACATGGATCATACAACACAAGCAACTTGTTTGAGCATAACAATTTTCTTGCTTTTACAAAGGCATTTTCTTGGCATTTACCCCAAACCCATTTGTCCCCTTTTCATAGTAAGACATGCAATGGTTTTAACAGTGTGCTGCGACCCGGTAAGAAGTTACCAAAGTAGTTCCGGAAACGAACGCAGCTCCGTCACGTTCTGTGGCCTTGGTGCATTCTTGATTGCCTCCATCTTCGCGTTGGTGGACCTGATGCCGTCCACCTCAATCCTCCTTCCCAAGAACTCCACTTCAGGCACCAGGAAAATGCACTTTGAGCGTTTTAACCTGAGCCCCACGCGGTTGAGTCGACTAAGAACTTCCTCCAGGTTCTGCAGGTGCTTGACTGTGTTCCGACCTGTGACCAAGATATTGTCCTGGAAGATCACGGTGTGCAGGACCGACTTCAGTAAACTTTCCATGTTTCTCTTGAATATCGCGGCCGCTGATCGGATTCCAAACAGGCATCTGTTATAAACAAAAAGACCTTTGTGCGTGTTGATACAGGTGAGGGCCTTCAATGCTTCCTCCAGTTCCTGCGTCATGTAGACTGAAGTCAGATCCAGCTTCGTGAATGTCTTTCCTCCCGCCAGCGTTGCAAAGAGGTCGTCGGCCTCTGGTAGTGAGTATTGGTTCTGCAGGGAGAAACGATTGATAGTTACTTTGTAATCGCCACAGATTCTGACAGTGCCATTTCCCTTGAGGACTGGGACAATAGGATTGGCCCACTCGCTGAACTCTTTGAAGCTGGTCTAGCTTGATCTCTACCCTTTCTTTCATCATGTACGGTACTGCTCTCGCCTTGTGATGGATGGGTCGCGCCCCCGGAATTAGGTGGATCTGCACTTTTGCTCCGTGGTATTTCCCGATGCTTGGTTCGAACAGCGAAGGAAATTTGTTTAAGACCTGGGCACACAAAGTGTCGTCAGCGGGCGATAGCGCTCGGACGTCATCCCAGTTCCAGCATATCTTTCCCAGCTAGCTCCTGCCGGGCAGCGTGGGACCATTGCCTTGTACCACCCAGAGTGGTAGCTTGTGCACCGCTCTACCGTAGGAGACCTTTACGGTAGCACTGCCGATTACAGGAATCAGATCTCTTGTGTAATTTGTTAGTTTTGTGCGAACTGGAATTAAGATTGGCCTTGAGGCCTTGTTGCACCACAATCTTTCTAAAGTCTTTTTGCCCATGATGGACTGGCTCGCGCCCATGTCCAGCTCCATCGACACGAGGAGTTCATTTAGTTCAACATTCAGTATTATCAGGGGACAATTCGTAGTGAATGTGTGCACCCCATGTACCTCTGCCTCCTCTATCTGATGCTCTGGTTCGTTGTGATCCTCCATGGATTTGTCCTCCTCTGCAATATGTGATTTGCAGGTTTAACAGGCTTTGCAGCTCGCCTGCACACTTGTTGGAGGTGTCCCATTGTTCCACAGCCCTTGCAAATGTACCCTTTGAATCGGCATGAATGGAAATGATGATCACTCCCGCAGCACCAACAAGGTTTTAATGGCCTTGCATTCATCACCCTTGATGGTGGACTCTAAATCATCTCGGACGTGCAGCTGCAGGTATGTGTGACCTGCCTGTACGTTACGATTCGAAAACAACATCACTTTGTTCACAGTACTTGTAGCAGCACTTGTGTGCTGAGAGATTTGCTTCGTATTGCCATTGGTGGCAATGAACACCTGGGCTATCGCTATGGCCTTATTCAAGGTTGAGGTCTCTACAGTCAAAAGTTTGCGAAGTATGGTTTCGCGGCCAATGCCAAGTATGAAAAAGTCTCTGAGCATGTGCTCCAAATGTCCTTCAAATTCGCAATGTCCTGCAAGGCGTCTTAGCTCAGCGACATAACTCGCCACTTCCTGGCCTTCAGACCTTTTGTAGGTGTAGAACTGGTACCTCGCCATCAGAACGCTTTCCTTCGGGTTCAAATGCTCTCGGACTGGTGTGCACAAATCGTTGTACGATTTCTTCGTGGGTTTCGCTGGAGTGAGCAGATTCTTCATGAGGCCATATGTTGGTGCCCCACAGACTGTGAGGAGAATCGCCCTTCGTTTGTCTGCGCTCTCTTCCCCATCTAGCTCGTTGGCCACGAAGTATTGGTCGAGTTGCTCCACAAAAGTTTCCCAATCATCTCCCTCCGAGAATTTCTCCAGGATGCCCACTGTTGTCTGCATCTTTGGGTTCGCTATCTGTATCTCATCGCCAGTTGTTGTGTATGGAGAAAGAGTCAGACTGAACGCTGTGAGCTCAAAGTAAAGTGTGACCTTAGTCCTTTATTGCAGGTCCCCAGAGTGCCTCTCCAACCTGTGAAGCCTTCTTAAATACCTGTGCTCCCAAGGGATTAGGGGATCCCTTGGGACTCCAGGGGATGAGCCCTCTGGTGGCTGTACAGAGTAAATACAAGTATACATATATAACATACCCCATAGCAAACAATCAGATTGAATGGATAGTTCGTCTTTGCGATGGTTGTAAGGTTTGGTCTCATCGCACACTTCCGTGGGAATGGCATGTCAATCACCACTAAGGACACAGTTTTATACAACCGATAAGATCGGATCCTGACTTGTCCAGGTCCTAACTTGTTGAGTAGTGACAGGCGACCCTTCACACTCCATAAGACATCCATGACCAACAGTAGGCCTGCGGGCTGTTGCGTTTCCACCTCCGGCGTGGGCAACGATAAACGGCTCAATGCTTCGGCACTATTCTCGGTGCCAGGTCTATGGCGAATGACATAATCGTAGGCAGATAATGTCAATGCCCACCTCTGGATGTGAGACGACGCGTTGGTAGTGATACCTCTATGCTCTGAAAACAAAGACATGAGCGGCTTGTGATTAGTTTCAAGCTCGAAACGAAGCCCGAACAGATACTGGTGCATCTTTTTAACCCCATATACGCAGGCTAAAGCTTCTTTCTCACCATGCCATAGGCTCGTTCCACTTTAGACATGTTTCTCGATACATGCGCAATGGGTTGTAGTTTGCCCGATTCATTGGATTTTTGGAGCACGCAACCAACCCCATGTGATGAAGCGTCACAGGCCAATACTAAACGTTTGCACCGTTCATATTTTACCATCAACTTGTTGGAACAAAGCAGATTTCTATCCTTCGCGAAGGCCCGATCTTGAGATACACCCCAAACCCAGTTGTCACCTTTTCTGAGCAGCATGTGAAGTGGCTCTAATGATATGATCAATTTAGGTAAGAAATTATGGAAGTAGTTGAGAAGACCAAGGAATGAATGCAGCTCCATCACATTCTGGGGTCTGGGTGCATTTTTGATGGCCTCTGTTTTCGAGTCGGTAGGCCTGATGCCGTCTGCAGCAATCTTCCTTCCCATGAATTCGACTTCCAGTGTCATAAAGACGCACTTTGAACGTTTCAGCCTGAGCCCCACTTTGTCCAGACGACGTAGAACCTCTTCCAGGTTGTGCAGGTGTTCGGCAGTGTCATGACCTGTGACCAGAATGTCGTCTTGGAACACCACGGTTCTAGGGACAGACTTCAGTAAACTCTCTATGTTTCTCTGAAATATGGTTGCAGCCGAGCGAATTCCGAAAGGACACCTGTTGTAAATGAATAGCCCTTTATGCGTATTGATGCACATAAGTTTCTTCAATGATTTGACAAGCTCCTGTGTCAAATAGGCCAACGTCAGATCCAGTTTTGTGAACGACTTTCCCCCGGCTAGCATTGAAAACAGGTCATCAGCCTTTGGTAATGTGTACTGATCCTGTTTCGAAACTCGGTTGATCGTAACCTTGTCATTTCCACAAATCCTGAAAGTGCCATCACTCTTCAGCACAGGAACAATAGAACTAGCCCATTCGTTAAATTCGACCGGTGAAATGACCCCTTCACGTTGGAGTCTGTCCAGTTCGATTTCGACCTCATCATGTACAGGAGCCTCCGGGCTTTGGGATGGACGTGTCTTGCATCCGAGTCCAGATGGATCTGCACTTTGGCTCCCGTGAAGTTGGTTCAAACAGTGAGGGAAATTTGCTCATAACTTGAGCACACGAAGCATCATCCACCGATCACAAAGCTTTAATATCGTTCCAGTTCCACTTTATTTTTTCAAGCCAACTCCTGCCGAATAGCGTTGGACCATTGCCTGGAACAATCCACAGCGATAGATCATGAACCGCCCCATCGTACGACACCTTGACTGCTGCACTGCCAATCATTGGTATGAACTCTTTAGTGTAGGTACGCAATTTTGCATTTACTGGACTCAGCTTGGGCTTCACAGCCTTGGTGTCCCACAGCTTTTAGAAAGTCCTCTGGCTCATAATTGACTGACTCGCACCCGTGTCTAATTCTATAGATACCGGCACGCCATTCAATTTTACTTCCATCATTATCGGTTGGCTCTTTGTCAGGAACAAATGTACACTATACACTTCCTCCTCGGGTACCTCGGGTTGCATTGCTGGATCCGCTCCGGATCGGTCATCATCATCCATGTGGTGTGTCGCAGCACGCTTGCTGAGCTGTGGACACATCCGCTGAAGGTGCCCCATTTTCGCACAGCCTCTACAAATATACTGCCTGATACGGCACTGATGAGGCCGATGATTGCCTCCACAATGCCAACAGGGTGAAGTCGGATTCGCGCCCAATGGCGGACTTCGAGCAGTTACAGGTTTCGCAAACACAGTCGGGTAGGCCCTGCCAGGTGCAGATCTGCCAACCGGCGACACAATCTGGTGCACAGTACTTGCCGTGGAGTTCCGACTCTGCGAGGATATCTGCTTTGTACTATTGACCTCGGTCAGGCAAGCCTGGGTGATTGTGATGGCCCTGCTCAGATCCAGCGTCTCCGCAGCCAGCAGCTTCCACAGGAGCACCTCGTGGTTTATGCCTATTACAAAGACGTCGCGCAGCATGTCTTCCAACGCGGTTCCAAACTTACACGGCCCAGCGAGACGTCTCAGGTCGGCAACAAATTCTGCCACGACCTGGCCCCCAGAACGAACATGTTTGTAAAAGCGATATCTCAAGATAATGATGTCTTTTTTAGTTTTGAGATGGTCCCGAATCAGAGCACACAATTCCTCACAGGTCTTTTCCGATCGACGTGCAGGTGAGAGCAGATTTTTTATGAGGCCATAGATTTTTGGACTACAAACCGTGAGGAAAACCGCCCTGCGCCTAACTGCGTCAGCATCTTCATCCATCTTGTTGGCCATGAAGTACTGGTCGAGGCGATCTGTAAAATCCTCCCAATCTTCTCCCTCAATGAATCGCTCCAGGATTCCAACGGTGCTCATTTCTTTTTTGTGTGTGAAAGCTCGCATTGTGCCTCATCACCAAATGTTGCGTCTGCAATAACTCAAAAAGCTTAGCACTATGAACTCAATCAGGTGTGACCTGACCATATTAGCTCTCAAAGTGAGGATTAAACATGGAGGCTTTCTTTATATACAAGGGCTGCACGTGTGTGTCTATGGCCCAATGACCTCTGACAGTCGCTCCCCCTGGTGGCAGGTAAACCCAGGCATACATACATTACAGAAACAGTCTTGGGAAGGCTGGAATAACCCTGGGTTGACTATAGTAGCCACCAAGAAAGCCGCAGGTAGTCTGTGAAGGGGTCTCAAGGAGACCCAAGTACTCCCAAGGATGACTAGGGTAGCCGAAGAGCTCCGGCTGACTAGGGCAGCCACCAGGAGTAGTAGTCGTGGGTAGCCTGCGAAAGAAAAAGGGTCTCAGGGAGGCTAAGGGTGATCTCAAGGGCGACTAGGGGACCATGAGAGAAACAGTCTCTGACAGGCCGGAGTAGTCTCGGGTCGAATAGGGTAGCCACAGAGAAAAGCCTGAGTAACGGGAACCCCAGGTCATTGCGAGGTGGTCTCAGGGGAGACCAAGGTAGTCAGGGAGAATTTCTCATCCAGAGGCACTGGAAATGGACTCATCGCAGCAAAACGCAGCAGAGTGGACAGTCAGTAGCAACCACAAAGGGTCAAAAGAGAAGGCGATTTGGCTCATAGCAGGCACATCTGTTAAGAGAAAGGGTAGGAAAGCTGGAGGAGGAGAATAAAAAGTTAAAAGGCGAGGTAGCTAGTTCCGAGAAAGAAAGGCAGGACCAAGGTAGTAAGGAAGAAAGGGCACGGAATCACTTAGAGAACTTGCAGTGCCTAGTGACCGAGTGCAAAAAGCAGCAGCAAACCTACAACGAACAAAGTGAAAGGCACTTAGAAAGAGCCAGAGAGGCAGAGGAACAGCTCAGGAAAATCAAGATAGCCTACCAGGTAGCGCAGAAACAGGGTTATGAGAGGGCAGATCACGGGCCTTGTAAGGAAAAGATTCACAAGCTAACGGCAGGGTTAGACGGGGCCAAAGGGATGGTTTGTCTCATGGTACCTGGAACAGGCGAGGAAGGTTGGGATCCAGAGGGGAAAGAGCCAGGTGATGGGCCCGAGTATAGTGAGAATCGGCCGGCTCCCGAGGCACCGGGGCCCCCGAAACCGATGTGTCCTTTGAGACAGCAGAAATTCAGCCCACCCCTACCAAATGGTGGTCCGGCTCAATTACAGAGTGATTATGTGATCCCATACACACCGCTTCAGCTGCAGGAGATGCTGACGGGTGTAGTAAAGTTAAAGCAAGGAGGAGATGCCTCCGTTCATTTTGCTAATATAGAGCAGATAGTGGGTATAAATAACTGCAGTGAGGAGGCAAAAGTGAAGCTAACACTGCTCTCGCTGGAGGGGAAGCTTTATCAGAGCTTGTCGACAGCCACCAAGTTAGGCGGAGGAACCCCACAGGGCTTAAAGGAGGAAATCATGGCAGCGCTAGGGTACAGTCAGGGTAGTCCGTTCTGGCAGGTAGAACAGACTAGGCAGTAAGTAAATGAATCACCTCATACGTTTGCATTGCGGCCGACTTATTTAAGGGCCACTGGAGGAAATCTAGCATGCGCAGACTTAAATGGGGAACCTAACAGTTTTCCACCGCTCAGAGCAAAGGTCGAAGCATAGTTTGTCATGTATCCTACATGGTTACTGCTTGCACTATTACAAGGTGTGCCACCAGAGGGCACTGCAGTGGGAGACTTGCAGGTTACCTGTACAGGTGTGCCTGGCCTTGTATAAAAGGCAGGCCACCATGTGTGATCCTCACTCTGGAGTTATCAATAAAGGACTAAGGTCACTACAGTTCAAGTACAACACATTGCCTCGTGAAGTCATTATCAGAGCATCTAAAGACATAACAATTGGCGACGAGATTACTGACCTTCACGTGAAAATGGCTACCCTTGGTATGTTGCAGCAGTTCGCCGATGGTGCTGACTGGGACACCTTTGTGGAGAGGCTCGACCATTTCTTCACAGCAAACAACCTGGCAGGTGACAACCCGGCCACCTGGCAGATAAGTGCAGAGCTATCCTGTTCACCAGTTGTGGGCTCACTGTCTATGGCCTCGTCAGGGACTTGCTGGCACCAGCAAAGACAATGACCAAGATGTACGAGGAGCTCGTAACGCTGATCCAAGAGCAACTCAAGCCCAAGGAGAGCATCCTCACTGCCAGACACCGGTTCTAAACCCACCGACGGCCCGAAGGTCAGGAAATCGCAAAATATGCTGCAGACCTCAGGAGGCTGGCGGCACCGTGTGATTTCGGCAACCACCTCACCGAAGCTTTGCGGGACATTTTTGTCATTGGAATCGTACATGAGGGCCTTCTTCATAAGCTATTGTCTGCGGATACCACAGTCACACTACAGAAGGCTATCTCCGTGAGCCAGGAATTCATGACCTCGACCTGCGGCTCTAGGCAGATGACTCATCCTCAGGACTCAAACCTGGCAGGTACTGTGCACAGAGTGGCGCCTTTTCGAGGCTAGACTGTAGAACGTGAACCTTCTCAGGGAAGAGAAACAGGCCCCCGAGTCCCTTAACTCAGAGTCCGCCAAGGGGGGCTAGTCGAGTAGCTCCATTCCGGCGTTGTGAAGGGAATCACAGGGCTCACCAGTGCTGTTTTAAAGACTGCAGCACAAAGGGCCACCTCCAGCGAATGTGTAAGAGAAATAGGACTCACTGTGTTGATGAAGAGTCTGCAGATGGCCATGAATCCAGCGCAGATTATGAAATGAAAGACAGAGAGGCAGCTCAGCCCCACGATGAGGTATATAGCATGTTTACCTGCACCACCGAGTGTTCCCCGTTGAGGATGGAAGTCGAGATAAATGGCGTTCCAGTCTTCATGGAAGTGGACACGTGGGTGAGCCAGTCAGTAATGAATCAAGAAGCCTTTGAGAGGCTGTGGGACAATCAAGCCGAACGAACCAAGTTGGTCCCGGTTCAGGCAAAGCTGCACACCTACACCGATGAACTTATCCCAGTCGTTGGTAGTGCGAATGTAAAGGTACTCCATGATAGCGCAGTGCACACGTTACCTTTCTGGACTGTTGCAGGTGATGGACCAATGCTACTCGGAGGAAGAAAATCGGATCCATAGGCGACTTCCCAGCTTTGGTGGCAGAACCCAGGGAGAACAGGATCACCGCAGTCGACATCGTGGATGGAGGAAAGATGGCACCCAAACCACGAGGTGATGCGCTGAAGAAAAAGATGGCTGCGGCCAGACCACGAGGTGCAGCGCTGATGGAGCAACATGTGGCACCAAACGGTGAAGAGGATTGCGGTAAAGAAAGCAAGGCTCTCTTAAGGGAGGCCTGCAACCTACCCCACTTAAAGGGACAATTCAACATTTTCAAACAATGTAAGAGCAACTGTGAATTAGATATAAAATGTGCAATTGATGATTAGAGTTGTGTTCATGCAATAAGCAATAAAAAGGGCACGCGATCACGATCGGAGCTACAGCTTATTTACAATGAGTAACGAAACATTGTGCGATGTAGGATTTCAACTGCACACAGTCAATGAAGCGGGCAGACACCCATCGGGAGCACACAGTCCATCGAGCTTAACCAACATAGTAGCCTGAGTCCCTGGGACCAAAGTTATGCATCATGGAGTGTGGCCACAAGCAGCCAATGAGCTGCAGTGCAAGCAATCTCAGGAGGGCAACACCACCAGTATCGATACCTTGCCCCTGATCGGCTCCACCTCTCAGGCACCCGATGGCACCAACCGCCACGAGCCTGAAAGAGCAAACTGTGCTAAGGCGGAGCCTCCAGACCCCATCGCCACCAAGGCCATACCTGGGAATGAAAGGTCACCCGCAACAGTTCTCCCAAAGGGGACCGGGACTAGCCAGGATCCCAAACCAAACAACGCCCAGGCAAGTGAGTCAGCAGTTCCCTGTGCACTGCTAGACGACAGCTCCTCAGGGAGCAAGCAGCGAACCAGGGTGCAAAGCAAGGACCGGGAGGTCATAGGCATCTGTGAACCTGCCCGATGCTCGGAGCAATGACAACAGCCCCGAGAGCAGGCAACTTGAGCCAACCGGGTTCCCACTGCCAGCACGGGGCACCGCGCTGCCACCAGATTTCCTGGACACCATCCAGCAGTTCTGGAACTAGCTTGTCCTTATGCACCAGTTACCGATCCCCAGTACGTATCAATAATGTATCTCACCAGTCGCATGTACTTGACTCACAACTGAACCACAACTGTAATGCAAACTTTATTTTTTCTGGACTTGAATGTATATGAATGTAATGAGCCTCTGGCATAATCTATATGTGGGGGTGAGAGATGGAGTGGTCATGGACACACACAATCAGAAACTACCAGCACTCTACTGCCAACGAAACACCAACCACTCACCCAAAATAGAAATGACCCACCAAGATTCAATCAGATAGAGCTAAGCCCAGAGCACAGTCAATGCAGAAGCGATTTGCACAAAAGGCTTGGGGGTGAGTGATGTCATGTATCCTACATGGTTACTGCTTGTACTATTACAAGGTGTGCCACCAGAGGGCACTGCAGTGGGAGACTTGCAGGTTACCTGTACAGGTGTGCCTGGCCTTGTATAAAAGGCAGGCCACCATGTTTGATCCTATGTTTCTATGTTTCTATGTTTCACTCTGGAGTTATCAATGAAGGACTAAGGTCACTACAGTTTAAGTACAAAACATTGCCTCATGGAGTCATTGTCAGAGCATCGAAAGACATAACAGTTTGACCCAGACGATCTCCAGAATACAGAGGCAGGGGTGTTGCGAAGATTAACTCTAGCTTTTAAGTCCAGGCAAGGGGAGGAGGAGAAACTAAAAGGGAAGTGCACAAAGTTAAAGGAGAGGTTAGGCAAAAGAAAGAATGGAAACAAGAGGGAGGTAATGCGGGTCGATCTAAAGGCGAGTGTTTTAACTGTGTGAAGTTGGGACACTGGAGCAAGGATTGTAGGCTCTCAAAAAGAGGGAAGCCAAGGTACGAGGGTGCTTGGAAAAAGCCAGAAGAAGGTAGCCGATGACCCAGTACAGATTTTAGTGGCCGCATTTCAGCAGGTTATGGGCAAGTGAGGAGGAAAGCTGGATGCAGCAGTGGGAGAAAAGGGACCAATGCGTCGACACCCCGCTTTGACATTGCGCCCAGTCAGAATACCTGTGTTTGCTCATGTATGATGAGTGGGGCAGGCCATGTGTGGATGTGAAGGTGGAAACAGTTAGGGGAAGGTATTTGGTAGATACAGGAGCCTCTAGCACGGTTGTCCATTCACCGAATCCGACCACTGCCCCGTGATCGAGCGGAGTCCCATTTACACTGGTGGGTTTTATGGGTAATGAGCAGACTGGGGTCGTGTCAAAACCCTTAACCATAGAGTTAGGACCTAACACAACAAAATGGGAGTGCATTTGAATGAAGTGGGAACTGCCCGATTCGGGAGTTCTCGGGGCCGACTACATGTTGGCACACCACGCCATAGTGGATATGAAAAACAATTGTTTATGGGGGGCAGTTGATGCAGATAGGATGGGTGAGATTGTAGTGATTCCCAGGGACAATACAGACAAAGGCAGCACCTGCACGATGAAGCTGAAAGGGAGTTATGACTTAGAAGGATTAGTCGATAACATTCTGGCCCAGTATCAAGGGTATGTAAGGGAGAATATGGATGCATTTGCCACGCACAAGCATGATTGCAGGAAAGTAACTGGGGTAGAGGTGAAGATAGATGGGGATCCGGTTCCGAAGGACGTGTCTGGAATAAGGTCTTTCCTGGGAATAATGGGTTACTGCAGGGAATTCATTGAGGGATATGCAGCCATGGCATCTCCTTTGTTGAGGCTTCTTAGGAAAGGAGTAGAGTGGGAATGGAGTAGAGCTGCCAAGAAACGTTTGTTCGGTTAAAAGAGGTGTTACAGACAGCACCAGCGTTGGGAGCAGTAAATGGGGACCAGGACTTTAGCCTGGAGGTAGCAGCGACTGGGGACAGTTTGAGTGCAGTGTTAATCCAGGAGCGACACGACAAGCTGAGACCGGTGGCGTACACCTCCCGGGTTCTCACCGAAGTAGAAAAGAGCTTTTCAAACTGCGAGCGACATCTGTTAGCAACTTTTTGAGCTATAAAGCATTTTCGGTCACTCACAGGGTAGCTACAGTAACTTTACTGACTTGTCACACCCCGTCACAAATGTTTCTGGACAGTAGAATGAAAGATGGGACAGTGAGCAGTAACAGGATTGCTCGCTGGACATTGTTGCTTACTCAGTTAGACCTGAAGGTTGAGAGGCTAGGAGAACCAAAGCTAGCCCCGAACCTGGTTTATCTGGGGGCAGCTCATGTGTGTTCAGTGGAAGGAGTGTGGGATGTAGAGGTGGGATTCAAAGCAGGAGAACGCCCGACAGGCAGGACATCTATGTAGATGGGTCCAGTTCAGTAATAAAAGGAGAGAGAAAAACAAGCTGTGGGATTTATGATCCCGAGGCAGGGATAGAAAAAGCCATAAAACTCCCCAACACTTTAAGTGCGCAGCAGGCCAAGCTAGCAGTGGTAATGTACGTAGTCACACACCCGAACAAATTCCCAACTCCCTATACGATATGTTCGGACTCCATGTTCACTTGTAACTCTGTACAGAGTATTTAGCCATATGGGCTAAGCGAGGGTATAAGTCTTCAGACGGAAAACCATTGGTGACAGCTCCGATATTAAAAGTCATTTTGGACGTCATGGATAGTGACCAGAAGGATTACTCCATCCAAAAGATCAAAGCACACTAAGAGAGAGCCCAAGTGGAAAGGGAATGAAAAAGCAGACACACTGACCAAAACAGGGGCAGGAGAAGGGACACCTTGGGACCCATATCACTGTGGACAGATTATGACTGTAACAGGCAGAGAGGGGCCCAAAGAAGTCCCATTGTCGCCTGATTTAAAACAGGCTCAGCTACGGGTGCAGATCTTAGAGCAATGATTAGGGACAAGCTAGACGGGAAGTCTGTAGCGGGACCTTGGGAGCTGCAGACATAGTAGTAAAGCAGGGAATGTTGTTTAAGGGAGATAGTTGGATCGTGCCAGGGCAGTGCAGGGAAGAATTCTTACAACTAGCGCATGGGGTCCCGGAGCTGGACATCCAGGGCCAGAAACGATGTGGAATAAGTAGAAGCCGTGCGATGGTGGCCCGGGCTTAGAAGTGATGCAAGGGATTATTGCCAGAATTGTCTGGTATGTGCCCCCCACCGGAGGAAGGCTCCATTGGGACACACAGGGAGGATAGAGGGGCCATGGCAGTCTATATCGATAGATTTCATAGGGCCACTGCCCACCTCAGGCAGGGGCAATAAATATTGCTTGGTATTAATAGATCTCTTTACAAAATGGGTAGAAGCTTTTCCTTGTAGGGCGGCCACTGCAGTAGTCACTGCAAAGATTCTGGTGCAAGAAGTATTTTCTCGATGGGGACTGCCCCTGATAGTGGAATCAGATCAAGGGAGTCATTTCACCGGAGTGGTAAGTAGGCCACCCTAAAGCTGTTAGAGATACAGGGGAACTGGCTTGCGGCGTATAACCCCCAATCGTCAAGTCCAGTAGAAAGGACAAACCAGACCTTAAAAGAGAGGCTTAGAAAGGAGATAGGAAATACCCTGAAGAAATGGGATGAGATCCTACCCCTAATACTGATGAGCCACCGAGCCAGTCTCTCTTCGAGTACGGGACACTTCCCACATGCACTGATGACAGGGAGACTTATGAGGACCCCGACCCACATCCTAGCACCAGTCCTGACTGAAAAGCAGGTTAAAGAGGTTACACAGGATAGGTTTGTCAGAGATCTATATGATACTCTGAAGGGGCTGCATTGGGAAGCAGCTAACAATATGGGCAGACAGCACCAGCGGAATCATCATCATCATCATAGGCAGTCCCTCAGAATCGAGGAAGACTTGTTCCACTCTTAAAATTAGTCCTTAGGTGGCTGAACAGTCTAATACGAAAACCACAATCCCTGTCACAGGTGGGACCGGTAGTTGTAGAGGGAAGGGGTGGGTGGGGCAGGTTTGCCGCACACTCTTTCCGTTGCCTGCGCTTGATTTCTGCATGCTCTTGACGATGAGTTTTGAGGTGCTCAGCGCCCTCAGCACTTCCTCCACTTCGGGCGGTCTTTAGCCAGCGACTCCCAGGTGTCAGTGGGGATGTTGCACTTTATCAGGGAGGCTTTGAGGGTGTCCTTGTAACATTTCCTCTGCCCACCTTTGGCTCGTTTGCCTTGAAGGAGTTCCGTGTAGAGCGCTTGCTTTGGGAGTCTCGTGTCTGGCATGCGGACAATGTGGCCTGCCCAGCGGAGCTGATCAAGTGTGGTCAGTGCTTTAATGCTGGGGATGTTGGCCTGGTCGAGGACACTAATGTTGGTGTGTCGGTCCTCTCAGGAGATTTGTAAGATCTTGCGGAGACATTGTTGGTTGTATTTCTCCAGCGACTTGAGGTGTTTATTGTACATGGTCCATGCCTCTGAGCCATTCAGGAGGGCGGATATTACTACATCCCTGTAGACCATGAGCTTGGTGGCATTTTTGAGGGCCTGGTTTTCGAACACTCTTTTCCTCAGGCGGCCGAAGGCTGCACTGGCACACTGGAGGCAGTGTTGAATCTTGTCGTCAATATCTGACCTTGTTGTTAAAAGGCTCCCAATGTTTCGCATTGTCCAGGGCTGCGCCATGGATCTTGATGACTGGGGGGCAGTGCTGTGCGGCGAAGACCGGCTGGTGGAGGACCTCTGTCTTACGGATGTTTAGCGTAATGCCCATGCTTTCGTATGCCTCAGTAAATACATCGACTATGTCCTGGAGTTCAGCCTCTGTATGTGTGCAGACGCAGGCATTGTCCGTGTACTGTAGCTCGACGACAACGGTTGGGGTGGTCTTGGGCCTGGCCTGGAGACAACGAAGGTTGAACAAGTTCCCACTGGTTCTGTAGTTTAGTTCCACTCCAGCGGGGAGCTTGTTGGCTATGAGGTGGAGCATGGCAGCGAGGAAGATTGAGAAGAGGGTTGGAGCGATGACGCAGCCCTGTTTGACCCCGGTCTGGACATGGATTGACTCTATAATGGATCCATTGGTAAGGATCACGGCCTGCATGTTGTCGTGGAGCAGGCGGAGGATGTTGACGAACTTTTGGGGGCATCCGAAATGGAGGAGGACACTCCATAGACCCTCGTGGTTGACAGTGTCAAAGGCCTTTGTAAGGTCGAAGAAGGCCATGTATAAGGGCTGGCGCTGTTCCCTGCATTTTTCCTGTAGATGTCGCGCTGCAAAAATCATGTCCTTCTTCAAATAAACTGCTGTTGGAACCCCAGGTTACACAGCAATGGAAGGTAGGGGATCAGGTAATGGTCAGGAATTATGACAGAATAGGGGCATTTGAACCATTGTACAAAGGACCATATAGCATTGTAGACAAGGCAAGCCCTATGGTGTATGTGATCCAGCTGCCAAAACGTATAAAATGGTTCCATATAAACCAGGGTAAGCTGTACAACCCTGGAGAGAAAAGTAAAAAGCAGGCGAAGGCCCAAGGAACAGTAATGAGTTTGATCAGTGTAAGCCTTCCACCAATGCTGTGGGATGATGAGGACGGAGCAGTCAGGCGGAGTGGTCGGGTACTGTGACCTAGGGTGCCCTGGACGCCTCATTCATATCCATCCCCGAGCCTCCGTTAGCCCAAGCATCGGGATAAAAAGAGAGAGAAGCAGTGATCGGAAAAAGGTGTTATGTACATATGTGAATAACTGAAGAAGGACCTGTGAGGGGGAGGCCCCCACAGAGCAAAAGTATTTCTTTCATTTTTGTCTTCATAGGAGCGAATGGAGCCAGGGATACGAGATGAGGTGAACGTTGTGGATAGGCCTGTGGATGGCCATTATTATTAAAGGATGGGGAGATCGGGGAGACACCGAGACATTCCTTACATACGGTGTATGGGAGAAACCGGCCCCACCGTAACTCAAGGGGGAGCAATATGGAGCAACAAGGGCACAAATGCCTATGCTCACACTGAGAGTTGGCCAGGGTGGTTAGGGTCAAATTCAACCAAGTACTCCAGAGGGTAAACGTGGGGAGGTATCAGTGTCCTGTTCCAGGCTAAACATCACGACCAGGAAGATACGGGTGAGAGAGGGTAGACGAGTTTGTCTGGAATGTAAAGGGATTACCCCCATGGGAGGATGGTGGTGATTACGGAAAACAGACAGGGGAAAAGTTAATGCATCCACAGAATGGGAGAAACTGGGTAATAGCTCAAACAGGCGGACCACAGGAACTAAAGAAGGGGCGGAATTGTGTTGGGAAAAGTGGTGGAAGGAGGAATAGCGGATTTATGTCTGTATAGTTGGATCTAGCTACAAGTGCAGGGGAGGTGTGGGGATTGGCAGGATTCTGGGTCAGAAATGAATTGGATGCAGGGTTTTGATTCCTGTGTGACCTTGAACCCTCCAAAAACAGTCAATGCAACCGAGCTGATCGTGAGTAAATTAAAACCTCTCCCTAAAATGCTGGAGATTACAAGCCAAGAAATTCCATGTCCTGTCCTAAAACCCGGGCCTAAGAACGGGCTGGTGTAAATCCCAACAGGGAAAATGTTGTATTAATTCTGTATATTATGAAGTAGCGTCAGTTATTCTAAATTTAACAGAGTTACAATGACCCCGGTGGTCCCCGCCAGAAACAGAAAAGTTATACGAAAAACTGTTAAGGGAAATGTTTAAACAATTCTATCAAAAGAATTATGGGGATGAGAGTCAAGGGGAAGCATACAACCCGAGATGGAAAAGGGGGCTAATGAGTGATGTAGCTACAGAATTTAATACTGGGACATCACTGGTAAATAGTGTGGACAACACGCAGTTGCAAGTCCAGGTAAATATCTTACGGAACTAGTTAAAGAAGGTACTGGAGAAGGGTAGTGACATAGAGGGTAACGAATTACAGGAGGACCATGTAATAACAATTCACTTGAAAGAGATGGTAGCTGAAGTGGAAACACATGCTCAGACCATCAATGCTTTAATCAAGGAGGGTAGAAACGCGTCAGATCAAGCTGCTCAGAATGACATGTGTGTCATGTATGGAACTTGATTGTTAACATCGAAACAGAAACATAGAAAATAGGTGCAGGAGTAGGCCATTCAGTCCTTCGAGCCTGCAGCACCATTCAATATGATCATGGTTGAGTACCCCACTCCTGCTTTCTCTCCATACCCCTTGATCCCTTTATCCGTAAGGGTCACATCTAACTCCCTTTTGAATATATCTAACAAACTGGCCTCAACAACTTTCTGTGGTAGAGAATTCCACAGGTTCACAATTCTCTGAGTGAAGAAGTTTCTCTTCATCTCAGTCCTAGATGGCTTACCCCTTATCCTTAGACTGTCACCCCTGGTTCTGGACTTCCCCAACATCGGGAACATTCTTCCTGCATCTAACCTGTCCAATCCCATCAGAATTTTATTTGTATCTATGAGATCCCCTCTCATTCTTCTAAATTCCAGTGAATATCAGCCTCGTCGATCCAGTCTTTCTTCATATGTCAGTCTTGCCATCCCGGGAATCAGTCTGGTGAACCTTCGCTGCACCCCCTCAATAGCAAGAATGTCCTCCCTCAGATTAGGAGACCAAAACTGTGCACAATATTCAAGGTGTGGTCTCACCAAGGCCCTGTACAAATGCAGTAAGACCTCCCTGCTCCTATACTCAAATCCTCTCACTATGAAAGCCAACATGCCATTTGCCTTTTTCACCGCCTGCTGTACCTGCATGCCAACTTTCAATGACTGATGTACCATGACACCCAGGTCTCGTTGCACCTCCCCTTTTCCTAATCTGTCATCATTCAGATAATATTCTGCCTTCCTGTTTTTGCTCCCAAAGTGGATAACCTCACATTTATCTACATTATACTGCATCTGCCATGCATTTGCCCACTCACCTAACTAACCTGTACATGTCACCCTGCAGCCTCTTAGCATCCTCCTCACAGCTCACACTGCCACCCAGCTTAGTGTCATCTTCAAACTTGGAGATATTACATTTAATTCCTTCATCTAAATCATTAATGTATATTGTAAATAGCTGGGGTCCCAGCACTGAGCCCTGAGGCACCCCACTAGTCACTGCCTGCCATTCTGAAAAGGACCAGTTTATTCCTGCTCTTTGCTTCCTGTCTGCCAACCAGTTCTCTATTGCTTTGTATTCCGCTGCAGTCCTCCGCTCTACCAACTGAGCTATTGAAGGGAAGCGGCAGTAATTTACTGGATTTAAAATAAGGCCACGTACCGTCGTGGGTCAGTAACAAGCATCTAAAGGCATTGAGTGTCTATAACAACCTCCTGAATTCGTGCCAGCTATGGTCAGTCTCTGAAGCGTATCCAGTCCCGGTCAACTGTGGTCAGAGCAAACAATCAATAATGGGGATAGTGCTTCGAATACCGGTGTTGGATCAGTCATAACGACCCGTACCGGTATACTGGATGGAAAACATAGGGATAATTTGGAGCGCGGTACATATGAGGCATCATAAAACCCCGCAGTATGTGGTAAAATTGGGAGACTCAATAACCGGTGCTAGTCTGCAGGGATGCCAGAGAGGAGGTACACATGTGATATTGTGCCTCTATCATCTGAATCCTTTCGACCGGCCGGTATGTGGCTTGATGGTATGAGGACGGGCAGCCTATAAGCTGTATCATGGAAGGGACGGCTGACGACCATGTCCCGCCACAGGTTGCGTACAAGGGAAACGGGACATTCTGTGTCACCACCAGCGAAAGTCAGTACAGAGTACACCAGGACACTTGGTGTCCAGTGACCAATTCCACCTTTTGTTTCACACCCCAGATAGAGACACTCATAGCACAAGAAAGGATAATTCCTATCTCAGACCACAAACTCATAAGTATCACAGTCAACGGTACTATACCGAAACTCGAGAAATACATATCGCGGTTTGGATACGATATCCCGCCGTTACCCAAACATTTGACCAAGTTATTAAAGGACATCGAGCTGTCCCACAAGCACTATTACACATTACACCAAACAAATGAAAAAGTAAGGGAGGAAATTGAGGAAATGATGGCCCCCTCCACAATGGGATTTGGGATTCAATATTGAGATTCTCCTCTGGTTTCAAATCGTGTCACACACACCAGTCATTGTACAGTTGATGATAGTGGTGTACCTATTTATCTTATCCTGTAAGTTAAAACAGAAAATGAAGAAAGGGAATCTTGAAGGATTGTTAAGATGAACCAAGGCCAAAGCTGTTTGTATATAAACCTGTATATAAAAATCAAAGAGCAAGTTATTGTTTAAATGGAGAAAGATTGCAAAGTGCCGCAGTACAGCAGGACCTGGGGGTACTTGTGCATGTAATACAAAAGGATAATATGCAGGTACAGCAAGTGATCAGGAAGGCCAATGGTATCTTGATCTTTATTGCAAAGGGGATGGAGTATAAAAGCAGGGAAGTCTTACTACAGCTATATAAGGTATTGGTGAGGCCACACCTGGAATACTGTGTGCAGTTTTGGTTTCCATATTTATGAAAGGATATACTTGCTTTGGAGGCAGTTCAGAGAAGTTTCACTAGGTTGATTCCGAGGATGAGGGTATTGACTTATGAGGAAAGGTTGAGTAGATTGGGCCTCTACTCATTGGAATTCAGAAGAATGAGAGGTGATCTTATCGAAATGTATAAGATTATGAGAGGGCTTGACAAGGTGGATGCAGAGAGGATGTTTCCACTGATGGGGTAAACTAGAACTAGAGGGCACAATCTTAGAATAAGTGGCAGCCCATTTAAAACAGAGGTGAGGAGAAATTTCTTCTCTCAGAGGGATGTCAATCTGTGGAATTTGCTGCCTCAGGGAGCTGTGGAAACTGGGTCATTGAATAATTTTAAGACAGAAATGACAGTTTCTTAAATGATAAGGGGTTATGGGGAGTGTGCGGGGAAGTGGAGCTGAGTCCATGATCAGATCAGCCATGATCTTATTGAATGGTGGAGCAGGCTTGAGGGGCCATATGGCCTATTCCTGTTGCTATTTCTTATGTTTTTATGACCTGTTTCCCTTGGCAGAAGGGTCAGCAACCAGGGGACATAGATTTAAAGTAACTGGGGGGAGGTTTAGAGGAGAAAAGAGGGGAAATGTCTTCACCCAGAGGGTAGTGGGTGTCTGGAACTCACTGCCTGAATGGATGATAGTGGCAGAAATCCTCACCACATTTAAAAAATACTTGAACGTGCACGTAAAGTGCCGTAACCTACAGGTTATGGACCAAGAGCTGGAAAGTGGGATTAGGCTGGATAGCTGTTGCTTAGCCGGCACGGACATGATGGGCTGAAATGGCCTCCTTCCATGTTGTAAATTTCTATGATTCTATGATTCTATAAAAGCTGGATACTTATTTTCACTTAGAGTGACTTTGCTGTTGTGAAAATTTGAATGTGATCTTAAACATGAGAAAATGAAAAAAAAGAAAAATTATGGAAAAATTGTAATTCTTAAATTAGCAAAAGCATTTACTGTAGTTTTGAACAGACTTTGGAATGTGTAATATGATATTAATGTTGATTGCAAAATAAACAACAACTTTCCAGCTCTTGGTCCATAGCCTGTAGGTTACGGCACTTTACGTGCACGTTCAAGTATTTTTTAAATGTGGTGAGGATTTTTGCCACTATCATCCATTCAGGCAGTGAGTTCCAGACACCCACTACCCTCTGGGTGAAGACATTTCCCCTCTTTTCTCCTCTAAACCTCCTCCCAGTTACTTTAAATCTATGTCCCCTGGTTGTTGACCCTTCTGCCAAGGGAAACAGGTCATAAGAACATAAGAAATAGCAACAGGAATAGGCCATATGGCCCCTCGAGCCTGCTCCACCATTCAATAAGATCGTGGCTGATCTGATCATGGACTCAACTCCACTTCCCCGCACACTCCCCATAACCCCTTATCATTTAAGAAACTGTCATTTCTGTCTTAAAATTATTCAATGACCCAGTTTCCACAGCTCTCTGAGGCAGAAAATTCCACAGATTGACATCCCTCTGAGATTTATAAGGTTCATTTTGCTGGGATTAGTGTCTGGGGAATGTCCATACCTCAGGTGCACAGGTCAAGAAAAAAGGTGCAGTGACATGTGCCCCCAGTTCCCTGCCTTGTTTACATTGCCCTGGCATTGATGGGGCTTCCCCAAAGGCACAGACCCTAGCCTCTGCCTGCAACAGGCATAGCCCAAAGGTTTCCATATAAATGTGGCTGGAGGGAGTGTTCATTTTCTTGTAGTTTTGCTGGCAATGCACCTGTGTGGGACTTAAAGCCTTGCTTCCAGCCTGGCTCCAATGAAGCAGGCAGAAAGCTTGTGTTAAGTCTTTTCTTTTTGTATTTTGGATATTGGGACAGAGATCACCTCGAGGCCTTCTGGTTGCTGTTCTCCAGCATGAGTCAGAAGGCCCGAACTACAGCAGCCATTGCAGCAGCTACAGACGGCAGGCCTGTGCTGGGGGCATTGCTAGACTACTCATGCCCACCAAAGTCAGCCATTCTGAGGCCTGGACAACTGCAGCGCAGTTTTAGTGAGGTGTGTCTGTTCTGCATCTGGCACATTTGGGCACGAACTACCCAGGATAATTAGTCCCAAGGTATTTTACCTGCCAGCAATTTGGCAGTAGAACTACTGAGATTCTTAATGTAGGCCCAAAAATTGATAATATCCCAGTATGATTGCCACCATCAGAGTAGGTTCAGAATTTTGGGTTGGCTCTCTATTTCATACATTCAAGAACCAGAGGAATCCTGTACGGTTCAGCACAAAGTATGGGTTCTCTCCAGACATGGTGAGACTAAATTAATGCCTGCATAGGCCTAGGATAACCAGGTCTATATTTTATCCACAAGTATTCTTTGAAAGGCATATACTAACCCAGATATACCAGCTTATTTTAATTTAAAAAACTAATTGCTTTGACATCACTTGTTTAATTACAGTGAGTACTTTATCCTTTTGAAAAATGTTTTATTTGTTTGAGAGCTACTTAAGGGCTTGAGTGTTGAAATCAATTTAATTTGCAAAGTGTTAATTTCACTGAGTATTTTTTTGATAATTCCTCTTTGCATTTGATTGATTTTATTGCATATGTTAATGAATCTAAAGCACTGAACATTTTAAAAGTGTTATATTATTTTCAGAGGAAATATCTTAAAGAAATAGCCTGTAAGAGTAGCCACTTAGCTGCTTAGGGTTTAAATCTACAAAAGAAAAATCCTGCGGATGCTGGAATAAAAACAGAGAATGCTGGAAATCTCAACAGGTCAGGCAGCATCTGGGGAGGGAAAAATAGAGTTAACGTTTCGGGTCGACAATCCTTCATCAGAACTGCTGAATGTTCGAAAAGAGCACATTCTTAAGCATTGAAAAGGGGAGGGGAAGAAAGAATAAAAGGGAAGGTCTGTGACATGGTGGAAGGCAGGAGAGATAAGAGAGATGAAAGGGATGATGGGCCAAATTGAAATAGTAATGATAGAGGTTATAAAAAGGTTAATCTGGATTGGGTGTGAATGGCGTAGTAATGACCAGCTGCCATTATAGACAAAGAGAAAAAAAGAGAAGAAAGAAGAAAAAAAAACATAACAGTCGGGGGTGGAGGGGCAGGGGAGGGAAAGGGAGCCAAAGATGGCCAGAGGTCATGCTCTCAAATTGTTGAACTCGATGTTGAGTCCAGAAGGCTGTAAAATGCCTAAATGCAAGATGAGATACTGTTCCTCGAGCTTACGTTGAGCTTCATTGGAACAGTGGAGGAATCCGAGGATGGAGATATCAGAGTGGGAGTGGAGTGGGGAATTAAAGTGACAGGCGACAGGAAGCTCAGGGTTACACTTACGGACTGAATGGAGGTGTTCAGCAAAGCGGTCACCCAATCTACGCTTGGTCTCTCCAATGCAGAGGAGACCACATCGTGTGCAGCGAATACAGCGTACTAAATTGAAAGTATAACAAGTAAATCGCTGTTTCACTTGGAAGGTGTTGCATCTCCTGCACTTGCTGTGGGAAGGGGAGGGGGTGCTGGGGGTGACTGAAGAATGGACCAGGGTGTCACAGAGGGAGTGGTCTCTTTGGAACACTGAGCGGGGAGGGGAGGGGAAGATTTGATTGGTGGGGGGATCATGCTGGAGGTGGCGGAAATGGTGGCGGACAATCCGTTGAATGTGGAGGCTGGAGGGGTTAAAGGTGAGGACAAGGGGAACCCTGTCGTGGTTCTGAGAGTGAGAGTAGAGATGCGGGAAATAGAACGAACACGGTCGAGGGCCATGTTAACAATGGTGGAGGGGAATCCTCGGTTGAGGAAAAAGGAAGACATGTCAGAGGAACTATTGTGAAAGGTGGCGTCAAAGATGCGATGGAGACGAAGAAACTGAGAGAACGGAATGAAGACCTGACAGGATGTGGGGTGGGAGGAAGTGTAGTCCACGTAGCTGTGGGAGTCAGTGGGCTTATAGTGAATACTGGTCGAAAGTCTATCTCCAGAATTGGAGATAGAGAAGTCGAGGA
This sequence comes from Pristiophorus japonicus, assembly GCF_044704955.1. Taxonomy (NCBI): domain Eukaryota; kingdom Metazoa; phylum Chordata; class Chondrichthyes; family Pristiophoridae; genus Pristiophorus; species Pristiophorus japonicus. The sequence continues at coordinate 82,627,407 of NC_091981.1, forward strand.
AGGGAAGGGAAGAGTCAGAGATGGACCATGTGACGATGAGGGAAGGGTGGAAATTGGATGCAAAGTGAATTAAATTTTCAAGTTCAGGGCGAGAGCAGGAAATGGCAGCGATACAATCATCAATGTACCGGAAAAAGAGGTGAGGGAGAAGACCCGAGTAGGACTGGAACAAAGAATGTTCCACAAATCCCACGAAAAGGCAAGCATAGCTAGGACCCATGCGGGTTCCCATAGCAACACCTTTAATTTGGAGAAAGTGAGTGGAGTTAAAGGAGAAGTTGTTTAATGTGAGAACAAGTTCAGCCAGGCGGAGGAGGAGGAGGGTGGTGCTGGAAGGGGACTGGTTGGGCCTCTGCTCGAGGGAGAAGCAGAGCGCCCTCAGGCCATCCTGATGGGGGATGGAATTGCAGAGGGATTGGACGTCCATGGGGAAAAGGAGACGGTTGGGGCTGGGAAACTGGAAACTGTTAAAGTGACGGAGGGCGTCGGAGGAGTCATGGATGTAGGTGGGAAGAGAGGGGAGAAGAAATAGAGTCGAGATAGGAAGAAATAAGTTCTGTGGGGCAAGAACAAGCTGAAATGATGGGTCTACTTGGGTAGTCCTGTTTGTGGACCTTGGGAAGGATGTAGAAGTGGGCTGTGCAGGGTTGGGGAACTATGAGGTTGGTGGCTGTGGTGGGAAGATCTCCAGAGGAGATGAGGTCAGTGACGGTCTGGGAAATGATAGTTTGATGTTCAGTGATCCAGGGGGAGGTAGGAGGAGGTGTCAGAGAGTTGGCGATGAACCTCTGAAAGGTAGAGGTCAGTTCGCCAAACAACAACAGCATCACCCTTATCAGCAGGTGTAATGATGAGGTTGGGGTCGGATCTGAGCAAGTGGAGTGCTGCAAGTTCAGAGGGAGATAGATTGGAATGAATGAGGGGAGCAGAGAAATTGAGATGGCTGATGTCCCGTTGGCAGTTTGCAATGAAAAGATCTAGGGCTAGATTTTACACTTTTGTGCTTATCGCCCAAAAATGGGCGTTATTTCTGGCGTGGGCGGTAAAAATGAGTTTTCAGATTGCTGACTTCTCGCCCATTCTCAAAGCAGCTAGTCTCCATTTTTGTAATTGGGCGTTACCGCGAGCGATATGAAATGGGCAGTAGCGTTAAATCTCGCTGACCTTCTGCCGTAAAGTGTTGCCGTCCTTAGCAATGGCATGGCAACGCTCGATTCCCGTGATTCAGGAGATCAAGGGTCATCATGACATGTACAGAAGAGGAGACAGAGAGAGAGAGAGCTGAGAGGGACTGAAGGCGTGTCTGGGTATGGTGTGGCTACTTTGGGAGGAAGGAGGGAGACTTTAGAGCTTCACAGCAAATAAGGAAACAAAAATTAGCTGTTACCAGTCACATATTTATCCAAATGGAGGGCAAATATAATGGAGGGAGAGGCGGAGACATCACAGCACGCTGTGGAGACTGACGCTGGAGAGAGCAGTAAGGTGGGAGAGGAGCACATTGGAGGGCATAAGAGCGAGGAGGTTAACGGACGAGGCAAATGCTTCCCTCCTGAAGGAGGTCAAGTTATGCTGGGGGGATTTAACATGGGGGCGGGGTGTGGGAAGCCCACCCTAAAGGCTTACCAGAAGATATGGACCGAGATAGCAGAGGTGGTCTCGTCGGCGAACAACGAGGTGTGTGAGGGCAACCAATGCCGCAAACGATGGAATGACCTTGTGGGATCCACAAGAGTAAGTATTACATTTATTTACATGTACTTATACATTTATATAATTTGATTTGTAACAATCATGAGTGACTATTAGCAGTTGTGAGTTCTTCCACTTTTACTGGGAATGTTTTACTCAAAGCCTGCGGTCACGCTGCATGTCTTTAGGTTAAAGAATGATAATGATCATAATAAGCATGATTACATCTGTCGGTTATGTGTTGTATCAGGAAAGTAGTCAAGAAATTGTGTTAGGGAAATTGATTGGATTGAAGGCCGATAAATTCCCAGGACCTGATAGTCTGCATCCCAGAGTACTTGAGGAAGTGGCCCTAGAAATAGTAGATGCATTGGTGGTCATTTTCCAACATTCCATGGACTCTGGATCAGTATCTATGGATTGGAGGGTAGCTAATGTAACCCCACTTTTTAAAAAAGAAGTGAGAGAGAAAACAAGGAATTATAGACCGGTTAGCCTGAATCGGTAGTGGGGAAAATGCTGGAATCAAATATTAAAGATAATAATTTGGAAAGCAGTGACAGGATCGGTCCAAGTCAGCATGGATTTATGAAAGGGAAATCATGCTTGACAAATCTAGAATTTTTTGAGGATGTAACGAGCAAAGTGGATAAGAGAGAACCAGTGGGTGTATTTGGACTTTCAAAAGGCTTCTGACAAGGTCCCATATAAGAGATTAGTGTGCAAAATTAAGACACATGGTATTGAGGGTAATGTACTGATGTGGATAGAGAACTGGTTGGCAGACAGGAAGCAAAGAGTGGGAATAAATGGGTCCTTTTCAGAATGGCAGGCAGTGACTAGTGGGGTACGCAAGGTTCAGTGCTGGGACCCCAGCTATTTACAATATAAATTAATGATTTGGACGAAGGAATTGATTGTAATATCTCCAAGTTTGCAGATGACACTAAGCTGGGTGGCAATATGAGCTGTGAGGAGGAGGAGCTAAGAGGCTGCAGGGTGACTTGGACAGGTTAGGTGAGTAGGCAAATGCATGGCAGATGCAGTATAATGTGGATAAATGTGAGGTTATCCACTTTGGTGGCAAAAACAGGAAGGCAGATTATTATCTGAATGGTGACAGATTAGTAAAAGGGGAGGTGCAACGAGACCTGGGTGTCATGGTACATCAGTCATTCAAAGTTGGCATGCAGGTACAGCAGGCAGTAAAGAAAGCAAATGGCATGCTGGCCTTCATAGCGAGAAGATTTGAATATAGGAGCAGGGAGGTCTTACTGCAGTTGTACAGGGCCTTGGTGTGACCACACCTCGAGTATTGTGTGCAGTTTTGGTCTAATTTGAGGAAGGACATTCTTGCTATTGAGGGAATGCACCGAACGTTCACCAGACTGATTGCAGGACTGACATATGAAGAAAGACTGGATCGACTAGGCTTATATTCACTGGAATTTAGAAGAATGAGAGGGGATCTCATAGAAGCATATAAAATTCTGATAGGATTGAATAGGTTGGATGCAGGAAGAATGTTCCCGCTGTTGGGGGAAGTCCAGAACCAGGGGTCACACTCTAAGGATAAGGAGTAAGCCATTTAGAACCGAGATGAAGAGAAACTTTTTCACCCAGAGAATTGTGAACCTGTGGAATTCTCTACCACAGAAAGTTGTTGGGTCCAGTTTGTTGGATATATTCAAAAGGGAGTTAGATGTGGCACTTACGGCTAAAGGGATCAAGGGGTATAGAGAGAAGGCAGTAGTGGGGTACTGAAGTTGCATGATCAGCCATGATCATATTGAATGGTGGTGCAGGCTCGAAGAGCTGAATGGCCTGCTCCTGCACCTATTTTCTATGTTTCTATGTATCTGTCTCTGTGACAGTACCTAGCAATGATATCACGCAATGATTTCATGCCATGTCGTCCTGTCACCTTTTACAGAAGAAGTTTTCGATGATGAGGTCCATGCAGAGGCGAACGGGTGGGGGGCCACCAGTCCCCAGTGACATCACTGACATGGAGGAGCGGGTGCTCGCACTCGTGGGGAAGCACCCGCAGACAACCACAGAAGCATCTGCAGACCCTGAAGTGATGCCACGCGAGTAAAGCTTACATGATTCGGATCCAGACTGGGACTTCTATATTTCTGAAAAGGTCCCACCAAGGCGGAATGGTGATCTTGAGGATCTTTTTCCCTATTCAATTGTTTTTTGTTCTAGAGTATAGAAGTGTGATAATTACAGCTTTTAGCAGAGCGGTAAGATGTTCGGGAAGAGGGGGAATTGCATAGCCAAAATGTACAACATAATCCTGCAGGTGTGTAATGTTTTCCTTCACAGTGAGGTGGACAGTGGAGGGTTCAGGAATGGGGACAATCCGTTCCTGGGCCACTTGAACTGATGCCTCAGGATTGAAGCAAAAACTGCTGTCACTTACCGGACACCAGAAGTGTCCATGTTGGTAGTGGGGTGCACTGGTGGTGTCACAATATGTCCCACCCCCTGTGTATGTTACCTGTGGAGGGACATGGTCTTGTGCCATTACCTCCATGGTACAGTTAATAGGCTGTGCGCCAGCAGCTTTAAACCCACACTGTGACTTTGAATGGGCACTCAAGTACTGGGGACACAGTATTACGTATGCACCCCGGCTCCGGCACCCGGAGAGGTCAGTACCCGTTACAGCGTGCTCCCACTTTATGACATAGGGTGGGATCGCTGCAAAACGAATGTGTGCACCTCCCTGAATATCTCCAATATTCTCCACCCGGTATACTAGTGCGAGTCAGGATGTCCCATCCGTGACCGGCATCCTTAATACGATTCCCATAATGGTGTGGTTAAATTTTCCACAGTCTACTGGGACAGGGTAGGCTTCAGAAGCTAGGCGGAGCTGGCACGAGCTTAGTGAATTGCTGTACGGGTGGAGAGCTGCGAGATACTTGTTCCTGATCCAAGAGGGATCATTGTTTTAAATCCTCCAGGTTGTTGCGGCCCTCGCCCAACAACCATGCCCGATATAGTATGCACACCTCGTTCTGTGCAGCCTGGTCCAAAGCGTTTCTATCCTCCCGTATGAGTGCATTCACTGTCTGTGCATGTTTTTCCAGCTCAGCCACTATTTCTTTTAAATGGACAGTCATAGCTTGGTCCTCGTGTAGTTCTGATCCTACTACTCTGTTCTCTTGTTTCAGGATTTTCCTCAATTGGTTTTTTAGACCATTTATCTGTGTTTGCAGTTCTATGTCATCTCGGCTATTTATTACAGAGGATGCTGTACTGTAGGTAGCGAAAACGTTGTTTATAATTCCCCTTCTAGGTCTCCCCAAGCCCATGGTGTCCCTAGCGTTTAAGGTGTATAGGTCTGCTTTGCATACATTTCCAAAGTCTAACTCATAACATTTCTTGAACATGTCTCTGAGTAGGGCCTGGTACAGCAGCTCTGTTTCCTTCGGGCACCATGCAGGTAGGTGTACCTCGGTAAGGTTTAAAATCACTGAAGCTACTGCATAACATACCCTTTGGTATGACACTTTTTTGGTCGTTACCAATACAAATTCGTTCCCAGGTCCCTTGGTGGTGATAGGACACCTTTCTATTACTGTGCGTATTGGCGGGGTTGTGGTCAGGGGTTTCTTAATGTGTGCTCTTAGTTCGGTGGCGTTAATTGGGAGTGGGGAGTGTGGGACCGCGCACCCGTGTAGGCTAGAATCCCACCCCATCCCTTCCCCTTCATCTTGCCATTGCCTGGCGAAGGCGATCGATATGCCTACGGGACAAATACTCTCTGATCCCCACATGCAAACATGAATTCTTTGTTCGGATTCCCACCATTTGTCCCAACACACTTTTACTCCTCCCCGTGTCCCCGTGATGGTGCGGTACGTATCATTACTGAATCTTTCCTAGTCTGATTCCTAGTCTCATGCGTCCTTGCTGAGTATTCTGAGCCACCAACATCTTTCCAGGGGAATGTTCCCTTTGCAAGTCAAACACACACGCTTTCCCTCTGTAACACTGACTCGGGCAGCGATGATCTGTATCCGGGGGCATGGAACTGAGGCCTCCCCGTAGGTAAAACCTTCCTGGCTGGAGTAGCGGGTAAAGTTAGATCCCAGCCACCCTGGCCATCTTCCCTCCCGTGGGCATAAACGGCAAGTTCTTGCACGCCTGGGGAGCCACCCCCGGCGGTTACGATCGGTGCTCTTCCTCCTGAACACCCGTAAATGAGGGATTCTTCCACGTCTGCTCGGTTGCTGCTGCTCATCCTTATCAGGGCGAGCAAAAATTGGACCCTTCTCATGCTGCTCTCATTCCTGTCGGGGCACATAAAACAGATTGTCTAGCACTGAGAAAGTTCTCTGGCTTGACAAAGGTGACCGAGTTCCAATTTGGGCTCATAGTCTTTAATTGACTGGCTGTCTTATTCAGTTCCTTGTGGACTGATGTCTGCTTCTAACTTCTATCTCACAGTCATTTTGTTTGCTATCTCACCGTGCTTGCTTAAAAGCCATACCGGTAGATTCCTTTTACTCCCGGGTATTACCCGGCCTGTGCTTCTTTTAGCAGCTGCACAGGTAGATTCTTTTCCTTATCCCAGTTAACTAATGCATACATACTTATCGTTATACAGATAATCTTACATTACTCTAAATTACTCATGAAACATTCTTATATTTATATCGTACAATATATGTACATCTGCCACCCGTCTCCGGGTGGCCAGGTTACTCCTGCCTTCTTTCTTTCTTCTTCTTCCGCTGGGTGTCCAGCGAGGTCGGTAACGGTTGGTCTGCACCGCCGGACCCGGAGTGTCCTGACCGGAGGTGGGTTCGATGCCACACTATCGGGGAAACATCCCCTCCGGTGCTGCAGCACACCGCTCCTTTGGGCGTGGCTGCCTGGTTCGTCTCTTCCCCTGGGGCTTCTGCCTGGTTGAGGGCTACGGGCAGGGGACTCTCATTTGGTGGCTGGTCCACCGCTATCTCTTCTGAGGGCCCCTCGTTGCTCGAGGCTACCAGCTGAGTGTCCCTGCTCGCGGGCTGGTCTCTGACCTTAGGTACTCTTTTGCGGCAGGTCCCTCTACCGGGGCTGAACCATTCAAATTGGAGCGCTGCTAACCACGGTGTCTTTGGCCGTGGTGTGCGGGGCGTCCTTCTTAAGGCTTTGGCTACTGGGGGTGCGTCCGAGTCCCAAATGATTGGGGGGACAGCTCCTCCAGTAACACAAACCACCGCCCCTCTAGGTGCAGTCTGTGGGTCTGCCACGTCCCCTGTGGGAATTCCACAGTCGGGGGCTGTTGGCTGGGGGTCCCTGTCTTTAGTACGGTTTACAGGTTTTGGCTGTCCCTTATGTTTAGCTGCTGCCCCTGGGTTGAAAAGTTTGCACTGATTTATGTGGAACCACTTTGTTCGACGGGGCAATTTTATGGCATAGACCATGGGGCTTGCTTTGTCGACAATGTGGTACGGTCCCATGTACAGTGCCTCAAAGACCCCTACTCTAGCGTAGTTCCTTACCATAACCTGGTCCCCTATCTCCCACTCATGGTGTTTGCGGGGCTCTAGCAGCAGTAGGTTGCTCCGATGCTGTTTTCCAATGTTGTTAGCAGCCTGCCAGTAAATCTGTTTAAGATGTTCAAACAGATTCCCGGCAAAGCTGTCCTGGTTCGCTTCCCTAAGCTGACCTTCCGTGTGTACTGGGGCTAACACATGGGTGGGGGATCGCATGGCTCTGCTGGTCATGAGCTCGTATGGGGAGTACCCCGTGCTCTTTGACTGACTGGCCCAGATCCCCATGAGGACCAGTGGTAGGACCTCTACCCACCCTTTGGGTAAGTCCCCTGTCTCTTTGCGCAGCCTTTCTTTGATGGTGCGGTTTAAAGACTCCACAGGCCCGGATGATTGCGGGTTGTAGGAGACATGCCTTTTATCTTTGATGCCAAACACCTTAAGGGTCTCCTGCATCGCCTGCCCGGTGAAGTGACTCTCTTGGTCAGACTCCACGTATTGCGGTAGTCCCCATTGGGAGAACACTTCTCTGACCAGGATCCTGGCTGTTCCCAGGACAGTGGCTGTTCGGCATGGGAAGGCTTCCACCCATTTGGTGAATACGTCCACCAATACTAGGCAGTACTTGTAGCCTCCATGGGCAGTGGGTAGGGGCCCGATGTAATCGATTTGGATCGACTGCCAGGTTCCCTCTATCCTCCTGATATGCCCCATAGACAGCTTCCTTTTCTGGGGGTCAGGATTGTTGTCAGCGCACACCAGATAGCTAGCACAGAACTCGTGGATGTCTTCCCTGAGTTCTGGCCACCACCCTGCCTGTTTCACTCGTTGCCAAGTAGTCTCAGGTCCAGGGTGTCCTGCTCCTGGACCCTCATGGGCTAGCTGGAGGAATTCTCTCCAGTGTTGTTGCGGTACTACCCATTGCTTCCCCCTGAACAGCATGCCTTCTTTAATGGCAATTGCTGCGGTGCTGTACAGGCCGGCTATCTTATCCCCTTTAGCTAGTGTGTTCAGGACAGTTTTGAGGATGGGGTCTTGGGTCTGAACCGTTTTTAGGTCCGGAGGCAAAGCTATCCCTGCCTTCCCTGCCATCCCTATCCTGCCCCTGAATGCTGCGATGGGTCCTGGGTTGTACGGATCCCGATGCTTGCCCGTGCGGGCCCCCTGCTTGGCCAACATGTCAGCCTGCTGGTTTCCCTCGCTACGGGGTTCGGTGGTGGAATGTGCCTTCACCTTATATATGTAGATATTCCCTTCCTCCCCGATGGCTTTCATCATCCTTTCCAGTAGGTTTAATTGCCAGTGGTCTCCCGTCTGCGGATGTGTATCCGCGGCGGGACCAGATAGCCAGGTACTCCGTACACGAATTACATGTGAACATTCTGTCTGACCAAATCATGTATGGGGCAGGGAATTCTTCGGGGTGTGTGACTACATACACCACCGCAGACAGTTCAGCGTGCTGGGCACTCATAGTACTGGGGAGATTAATCGCCAGGGCAATGCCTGCCTCGGGGTCATAAACTCCGCAGCCTGAGAGTCGTTCACCCGCAGATACTGTGCTTGAACCGTCCACATAGATCTCTCGGCCTGTGGGGTGTAACTCAGCTCAAAACCCTATGTTAATTTCCCATACCCCTTCTACAGAACACCGGTGGGCTGTCTCTGGATAAATCATGTTAGATGCGAGTCTTGGCTCGCAGAGACCCTTTACCCTTAGGTCCATTTGAGAGAGGAGCAGGGTCCAGCAAGCAATGTGGGCACTGCTCACTGTCCCGTCCTTGGTTCTCCTGTCCAGGAGCATTTGGGTGGATGTATGGTGGGGAAGGAGTTTGATAGGGGACCCCTCTGTGAAGATCAGTGATCTTTTCACAGCCCAGTGAGTAGCAAGGAGGTGCCGCTCACAGTTGGAGTCTCCCTTCTCCACGTCCGTGAGTATCCTGGAGGAGTAGACCACTGGTCTCAGCCGGTCGTGCCGCTCTTGGAGCAGTACTGCACTCTGGCTGTCCCCGCTGGCTGCTACCTCCAGGAAAAACTCTTTACCCCCATCAATGGCCCCTAGAGCTGGCGCGGTCTGCAGGTCTTTCTTGAGTTGGATAAATACTGCCTCGTAATCTTTGTCCCATTCCCACTCTACTCCCTTGTGTAGGAGTCGGAGCAGAGGGGTTGCGGTGGCTGCATAATCTTCAATGAAATCTCTGCAGTACCCGGTTAGCCCTAGAAACGATCTTACTCCTGTCACTGTGTTGGGGGCGGGTAACTTCTGCACTGATTCCCTTCTAGCTTTGTCAATGGCTCTTTCCCCAGTGCGCACAGCCAGTCCCAGGAATTTTACTTCCTTCAGGCCGATCTGTGCCTTCTTGGGGTTTACTTTAAATCCTTCTTCTTTCAGCAGCTCCAGCAGTTCAGCCAGCAGTGGGCCATGCTCCTCCCCCTCATCGGTGAACAGGAGCAGGTCATCCACATACTGGACAAGCTGCTGGGGTCTGCTGAAGTTCTTTGAACAGTTAGCCATACACTGATGGAAAATACTAGAGCTGTTATGGAAGCCCTGAGTGAGACAGTTCCAAGTGTATTGCTGTCCTTTAAAGGTAAAAGCTTGTACTGATCTTCCCTTCTTAAAGGTATGGACCAGAACCCGTTGGAAATATCTAGCACCGTGAAGGTGGTCGCGGAGGCTGGGATACTTCCAATGAGGTCGGCGACAGCAGCAACGGTGGGTGCACAGGCCGGAATGTTATGGTTGAGTAATCGATAATGCACCGTGGCTCTCCAGGAGTTGTCCAGTTTCTTAACCGGCCACAATGGAGAGTTCACATGGGTAACTATTGGTGTCAATATCCGCTGTTTAACCAGAGAACCCAAGGCTGTTTCCATGTCTGCCTCCATCTCCTTGGGGAAGTTGTACTGTTTCTGTGGTCGGGTCATGGGGTCCCCATCTATGCTAACCTCGACCCTATTTATTCTCCCACAGTCGTGTTTGTGAGTGGCAAAAGCTGCAAGGTTTTTCCTCACATATTCTTGGTACTCTATCGGAGTGTTACTGACCAGTGATTCAAGGTCGGAACCCTCCTTTGGCTTCATGGTGCACACCGTCCCTTTTCACTGTTTTCCCAGGATAACCATCACCTCACTCTCCTGTCCCGTACAGACTGACCCCCAAAGACAGTGGCTTCTTAAATCCACAAGGATCCCGTGGCATAGGGTGAAGTCAGCCCCCAGGATCCCTCTCCCTTCCTGCTCCCACTTCAACAGGACAAAAGTTCAGTTAATGTGGTGTGTATCTAAATGAATGGAGAACGGAATGGAGAATGAGCCAGTCTGTTCAGTGCCTGTGAAACCCACCAAGCTGTAGGGGACTCCGTTAGACAGAGGTGAGGCGGCGGGGTTAGCTGCATGGACAAGGGTGCTTGAGGCACCCGTGTCCAGCAGGTAAGTCCCTTTCACTCTTTCCACCTCCATCTCGACAGTCGGTCTTCCCCACGCATCATACTCGAGGGAACACAGGCCTCGTCACGGTTTTGGTTGGGAGCGGGCAGATGGGATTTCGGTACCAGTGGTGATGCTACCTTCCCAGGGCCATCGAACATTGTTCGGAGTGCGGTTAGGAAAGTATCGAATAAGTGGGGAGGGACTGGCTTATCTGTCTCAGTCTTTTGGGCAGGGGCTGGAGAATTTTTTCCTGCGCTATTCTTTCATGGATTTCTACAATCCTTTCTCCAGTGCCCACTCTTTCCGTACCCGTACATTTTGTATCAGAGGGGTTGCTCCCCTCGTGTCCTTCTTATCTTGGTTAGGTCGGATTTCATGAACCCTCCCCTTTTGTTGGAACTCTTCCGTCCCTCTGCCGTTTCTGTAAGCTAGGGTAGTTGCCTGAGCACTCCCTGTTCAGTGGCTTGGGGATCTCTTGGGTCGAACCAGGCCTCAGCCTTGGTTCTTATTCGGGTAAATGTTAACTACTAGGCTTCGAGCTAACTCGTCCGGGCTTAAGTTTTCTCTGTCTATGTCCCCACTACAGGCGCTTTGGTACACAGGCCACAGTTGGTCTGCGAAAGCCTGTGGGGTTTCCCCTGCGAGCTGCACTTTTTTCTCCACTCTGGAAAAGGGACTTCTGTCATTGCAGCCCATAGCTCCTAAAATGTCTTTCTGGATGACAGCAAGCATTTTCCGTCCCCTTTTGCTCTCAGTAGAGAGGGACTGTACAGTTCGCTGTCCAGGGATAGGAGAAGCATCTTTGCCATTTCTGCATCATCGCACCCATTAATATCCCCTGCCTGTTCCACCTCCATAAAGTGAACTGAGAGTTCTCTCTTGGGGTTAGCTTTCCCAGGTGGCTTATCATAGCACTAAGCTGGTGGGGAGTGTGGGGGACCACAAACTGACTTTCCAGGAGCCCTGACCCCCGGCAAGGGTGGGTGGGCCAAACTTCTGTTGCCGGACCGGGCACATTGGCCCTGGTTCTGGCTCTCCCTGTTCTGGCTCGCCTCCCTCTCCTCCCTGCTGCCAAGCCGAGCTAAAACTTGGTGCTACAGGTGGTGGTGGTTCACTATCCCTGCCCACCCTGCAACTGGTTTGCCCCTCCTGCTGCTGCACCGGTGTAGTCACCGGTATCACAGGTAGTGGCCAGGTAGTTTCTTCCTTCTCTTCCAGGTTTATCTGGGGCATACCTGGGCTTATTAGGCATACCATGCCTTTTGCCTTGGACAGAGCAAGGTTAAACTTTTGACTTGTTGCTGGCAGGGACTGTGGTCTCCCGATTCAAACTCATTAGTGCTAGCTACTTTATACGCTGTTTGCATATCTTTTAATCTTTCCTGGAGCTCTTTTACTTGTAGGGTGAGGCGAGTGCTTTCCTCCCTCAGTGACTTTTCATTACTTTTGGCCTCGGTAACCTGACATTGAAAATTGTCCTGACTGTTTTTAAACTTTTCCATTATCTGGGTCCTTTCCTGTTTTAGCTTACGGAGTTCTCCCCATAACCTTTCTTCTGACATTACCCTTTCCTGATAATTCTCTGCGCATTCCCATAACTCTGCCTGTAATGTCTCATTGGTCTTATCTCGGAGTTGGACCTGTTGCTGTAGACAGACCAACCAAATTGCCTTCTCGACTGTTTCTTTGTGATCTTTGCTTGCTGTCCACTGGGCTGCAGCATCAGCTGGATGCTCATCGCGCAATAGACTAAGCACCCATTCCTTGGTGACATTCACTTTCTTGTGCACATAGGAGGAAATCCTCTCTTCCATCTTGGTTCTTTGCCCCAAACTAGCACTCTCTGCATCACACCCCTTGTACCAGTGTCCTGCCGCGGTCGCCATTATGTAAGGGGGTGGTCCCGGGGGTCAGGTTCACCTCTGACCAACTTGAGCGGTTCGAATCTCTCCCACTCCCTTGGGTTCTCGACTCTGGATTTATTTGGGGGATGTGATAAAGTGCAAAGGACAACTGGTTTGGTGCAAAAGAACTTTGACTTTATTAAAGACAAGAAAATACAATGTCAAACTTATAATTACTCTAATAAAGAACCAAACACTACACATTCAAAGGGGGTTACAGTAAAATTACACCTCCCACCTTCCAATACCTAATTCTAGTTAGGTTAGACTCCAGGGCAGGCAGGGACTATGCTTACCAATCCTTTATGGTCAGTTAGCGGTAGTTCGCGATTTCGGGGTTCGTTGAAATCTGTAGGTTCTGTTTGCCATACCCCGAATGTCGGGGAAGACTTCTAGCTGCGCAATCTTCAGTTGGGTTGAGTCCGCTGATGCGGTAAGGTATGTTTTGGCTCTCTGGGGTAAGCGCCCAGTTTTCTTTGTTAGAAATAGGTTCAAAATCTCTTTGGTAGTCAGGACTTAGATTGTAGAGTGGAAACTTTTCGATTCTTCTTTTTTTTCCTGTTGGAGAAACACAAAAGGTTCGTATGCAGGTACAGCAAGTGGTCAGGAAGGCCAATGGAATCTTGACCTTTATTGCAAAGGGAATGGAGTTTAAAAGCAGGGAAGTCTTGCTTCAGTGATACACGGTATTGGTGAGGCCACACCGAGAATACTGCGTAGTTTGGATTTCCATAAGAAAGGATATACTTGCTTTAGAGGCAGTTCAGAGAAGGTTCACGAGATTGATTCCAGAGATGACTTATGAGGAAAGGTTGAGTAGGTCGGGCCTCTACTCATTGGAATTCAGAAGAATGAGAGGTGATCTTATAGAAACATATAAGATTATGAGGGGGCTTGACAAGGTGGATGCAGAGAGGATGTTTCCACTGATAGGGGCATAATCTTAGAATAAGGGGCTGCCCATTTAAAACTGAGATGAGGAGAAATTTCGTCTCTCAGAGGGTTGTAAATCTGTGACATTCGCTGCCTCAGAGAGCTGTGGAGGCTGGGACATTGAATAAATTTAAGACAGAGATATACAGTTTCTTAACCAATAAGGGAATAAGGGGTTATGGGGAGTAAGCAGGGAAGTGGGCCTGAGTCCATGATCGGATAAGTCACGATCGTATTAAATGGCGGAGCAGGCTCGAGAGGCCGTATGGCCTACTCCTGCTCCTATTTCTTATGTTTTTCTGTAAGACTGATTTACCTTTGATAATGCTGGTTTCAGACTTCAGAATTGGATTAGCTGGCACTTATCTAATATACATCACATTTCAAACAATGCTAAGCCAGCTGGAGAGAGTATCATTCCATCGCAACTGTATGCCGCTGCACACAAGAAAAGCTTGTACCAGAGTCTGGCCCCTGCCTGAGCTTGTTGATCTGGAGCTGGGGAGGGAGGCTCTTTTTGATTCAGGTTTTGTTAAGGCCAGGTTACCAGCATGTCTGGCAGGTGAAGAATACAGTGTGCTCACCATCACATGGGGCACGGGTGAGATCAAGGAGAAATTAATAAATCCAATAAGAGATTCAGGACCATCTCCTTCACTTAAAGAGTGGTGAGAATGCAGAACTTGCTTCCACATGGAGTGGTTGCGGTGAATAGCATAGATGCATTTAAGGGGAAACACAATATTCCATGAGGGAGAAAGGAATAGAAGGATATGTTGATCGGGTGAGATGAAGTAAATATAGTGGGAGGAGGTTCATGTGGAACATAAACTCCAGCATGGTCCAGTTGGAACAAATGGCCTGTTTCTGTGTTGTAAATTCTATGCAACTCTATGTAAAGTTCAGTAGTGCAGAACTGCAGAGGTAGGCCAACACTAATATGTAATAAAGAACAGATATGATTTGTGAGGCTGTCTATGGCAGATGGTTCACAGTGTAAGTGCCCCATCACCATTACAGCATAATGCAAATAAGCTGTGACAGCTCAAATTAGAGAGCAAATGAGTCACAAGTTGGTAAGATCCCCACCTATGGGGAAAACTTAACCACCAGGGTGGACACCCACAACTACAAAAAGATATTGGATTCACTTCACTTCCAAATTCCACCCTTCCCTCAACTTCACATGATTCATCTTTGGCTTTTCCCTTACCTTCCTTGATTTCTCTGTCTCCATTTCTGGGGATAGGCTATTGACAAACATTCACTATAAGCCCACTGACTCCCACAGCCACCTGGACTACACTTCCTCCCGCCCTGCTTCCTGTAAGGACGCCACTCCAAACGTCCAATTTTTCCATCTCAGTTGCATCTGTTCTGACGATGTCACCTTCCATTCTAATGCTTCTGATGTCTTCCTTATTCCTCAACTGAGGGATCCCCCTCTATTGTGGTTAGCATAGGCCTCAACTATGTCCAGTCTATTTCCTGCACTACTGCTCTCACCCCTTCCCCTCCCTCCCAGAACCACGATAAGATTCCCTTTTCCTCACCTTCCACCCCACCAGTCTCCACGTTCAACAGATCAACCTCCGCCACTTCCAGCGTGATCCCACCACCAAGCACATCTTCCCCTCCCCTCCCCTTTCAGCATTCCGAAGGGACCACTCCCTCCGTGACAACCTGGTCCACTCCTCAATCACCCCCAGCGCGTCCTCCCCTTCCCACGGCACCTTCCCGTGTAAGCGCAAGAGATGCAACATCTGCCCTTTTACCTCCTCCCTTCCCACTATCCAAGCCCCAAACACTTCTTCCAGCTGAAACAGCGATTTACTTGTATTTTTAATTTAGTATACTGTATTCGCTGCTCACGATGTGGTCTCCTCTACATTGGGGAGACCAAACGCAGATTGTGTGACCGCTTTGCGGAACATCTTTGTGGTTCAGTCCATAAGCATGACCCAGAGCTTCCGGTCGCCTGTCACGTTAATTCTCTGCTCCACTCCCATTCTGATCTCTCTGACCTCAGCCTCGTACCGAAGCTTAACATAAGCTCGAGGAACAGCATCTCTTCTTTCTATTAGACAGTTTACAGCCTTCTGGACTCAACATCAAGTTCAACAGTTTCAGACCATAACCTCTGCTGCTATTTTTTCACATGGCAGCTTTTGATGATTCTGCTATTCCCATTTACAACTTTTCTAGACACATCTTTTGTTTCCATACTTGTCCCATTACCATCTCCTTTTGCTTTACGCAATCATAACTTGTGACATTTTTCTTCTGCCTTCCACCCATCACAGACCTTCCCTTTTGACTTTCCTCCCCCTTGCCCCTTTCCCTGCTCCTACACTTAAATACCTGTTACATCTCTAACTTTTTCCAGTTCTGACAAAGGGTCATCGACCTGAAAGGTTAACTCAGTTTCTCTCTCCACTAATGCTGCCTGACCTGCTGTGTATTTCCAGCATTTTCCCGTTTTTATTACACAAAGGTATTGTTTTGCATCCATATTATAAATTGCATATTAATGAAGAAAGTATAGACTATCCCAAGGCTGACTAAATTGTGGATCCTGATTCCCACCAATCTGGTCCTGGAAGCTCAGCGATTTTCTCGGTGATGTTAAATTGGTATGTCAGGCTTTGCACCTGTCCTATGACTGTCCCACTGCTGATCCCTGATGATTTTTTATTTTGGGAGGCTCTAGGAGGTATTTTTGCCTATGTCATGGAGCCTGCCGAGGAGGAGGGAGGACAGGCAAACCATTGCTTCTCGGAATGAAAGAATAGGAGTAGGCCATTCAGCCCATCAAACTTCTTCTGGGAAGCTATAGCAGCTTAAAGTGCCTGCTGCCACCCAGGCAGAGGAAGAATGGAGCATGCGATGAAATAAAAATGACTAAGAAAGAGACTTTTAACTGCAGTTGCCAACATTGAACATTGGCTCTTTACATTTTCTTTCATCATATACCTGGCACCGAGCAACCCAGGATACCAAACAGTACTAGTAAGGTTGAGGATGGCATCAAACAGGAAATTAGGGATGCCTGCAATAAAGGTGCAGCAGTTATCATGGGTGACTTTAATCTACATATAGATTGGGCTAACCAATCTGGTAGCAGTACGGTGGAGGAGGATTTCCTGGAGTGTATCAGGCAAGGTTTTCTCGACCAATATGTCGAGGAACCAACTAGAGAGCTGGCCATCCTAGACTGGGTGTTGTGTATGAGAGAGGA
This sequence comes from Pristiophorus japonicus, assembly GCF_044704955.1. NCBI lineage: Eukaryota > Metazoa > Chordata > Chondrichthyes > Pristiophoridae > Pristiophorus > Pristiophorus japonicus. The sequence continues at coordinate 82,644,107 of NC_091981.1, forward strand.
TTAATTAGAAATCTTGTTGTGCGAGGCCCCTTGTGGAAGAGTGACCATAATATGGTAGAATTCTTCATTAATTCAGAGACTTGGGTCCTGAACTTAAAGAAAGGTAACTTCGATGGTATGAGACGTGAATTGTCTAGGATAGACTGGTGAATGATAATTAAAGGGTTGACGGTGGATAGGCAATGGCAGACATTTAAAGATCACATGGATGAACTTCAACAATTGTACATCCCTGTCTGGCGTAAAAATAAAACGAGGAAGGGGGCTCAACTGTGGCTAACAAGGGAAATTAGGAATAGTGTTAAATCCAAGGAAGAGGCATATAAATTGGCCAGAAAAAGCAGCAAACCTGAGCACTGGGAGAAATTTAGAATTCAGCAGAGCAGGACAAAGGGTTTAATTAGGAGGGGGAAAATAGAGTATGAGAGTAAGCTTGCCGGGAACATAAAAACTGACTGCAAAAGCTTCTATAGATATGTGAAGAGAAAAAGATTAGCGAAGGCAAATGTAGGTCCCTTACAGGTGAATTTATAATGGGGAACAAAGAAATGGCAGATGAATTGAACAAATACTTTGGTTCTGTCTTCATGAAGGAAGACACAAATAACCTTCTGGAAATACTAGGGGAAGGAGGAACTGAAGGAAATCCTTATTAGTCAGGAAATTGTGTTAGGGAAATTGATGGGACAGAAGGCCGATAAATCCCTAGGGTCTGATAGTCTGCAACCCAGAGTACTTAAGGAAGTGGCCCTAAAAATAGTGGATGCATTGATGGTCATTTTCCAACAATCTATAGACTCTGGATCAGTTCCTATGGATTCGAGGGTAGCTAATGTAACCCCACTTTTTAAAAAAGGAGGGAGAGAGAAAACAGGGTATTATAGACCGGTTAGCCTGACATCGGTAGTGGGGAAAATGTTGGAATCAATTATTAAAGATGTAATAGCAGCGCATTTGGAAAGCAGTGACAGGATCAGTTCAAGTCAGCATGGATTTATGAAAGAAAAATCATGCTTGACAAATCGTCTAGAATTTTTTGAGGATGTAACTAGTAGAGTGGCCAAGGGAGCACCAGTGGATGTGATGTATTTGGACTTACAAAAGGCTTTTGACAAGGTCCCACACAAGAGATTAATGTGCAAAATTAAAGCACAAGGTATTGGGGGTAATGCATTGACTTGGATAGAGAACTGGTTGGCAAACAGGAAGCAAAGAGTAAGAATTAACGGGTCCTTTTCAGAATGGCAGGCAGTGACTAATGGGGTACCACAAGGTTCAGTGCTGGGACCCCAGCTATTTACAATATACATTAGTGATTTAGACGAAGGAATTGAATGTAATCTCTCCAAGTTTGCAGATGACACTAGGCTGGGTGGCAGTGTGTGCTGTGAGGAGGATGCTAAGAGGCGGCAGGGTAACTTGGACAGTTTAGGTGAGTGGGCAAATGCGTGGCAGATGCAGTATAATGTATATAAATGTGAGATTATACACTTTTGTGGCAAAAACTGGAAGGTAGAATATTATCTGAATGGTGGCAGATTAGGAAAAGGGGAGGTGCAATGAGACCTGGGTGTCATGGTACATCAGTCATTGAAAGTTGGCATGTAGGTACAGCAGGCGGTGAAGAAGGTAAATGGCATTTTGGCAGCATGGTTCATAGTGAGAGGAATTGAGTATAGGAGCAGGGAGGCCTTGCTGCAGTTGTACAGAGCCTTGGTGAGGCCACACATTGAATATTGTGTACGGTTTTGATCTCCTAATCTGAGGAAGGACATTCTTGCTATTGATCGAGTGCAGTGAAGGTTCACCAGACTGATTCCCGGGATGGCAGGACTGACATATGAAGAAAGACTGGATCGACTGGACTTATATTCACTGGAATTTAGAAGAATGAGAGGGGATCTCATAGAAGCATATACAATTCTGACAGGATTGGACAGGTTAGATGCAGGAAGAATGTTCCCGATGTTGGGGAAGTCCAGAACTAGGGGTCACAGTCCAAGGATAAGGGGTAAGCCATTTAGGACCGAGATGAGGAGAAACTTCTTCACTCAGAGAATTGTGAACCTGTGGAATTCTCCACCACAGAATGTTGTTGAGGCCAGTTCGTTAGATATATTCAAAAGGGAGTTAGATGTGACCCTTACGGCTAAAGGGATCAAGTGGTTGGAAAGAAAGCAGGAATGGAGTACTGAAGTTGCATGATCAACCATGATCATATTGAATGGTGGTGCAGGCTCGAAGGGCCGAATGGCCTACTCCTGCACTTATTTTCTATGTTTCTAAATCAGGAGTGAATCTGAATCATATTAAAGGTTCGATACAAGTTATGCTAAACTTGTATCGAACCTTGGTTAGACCACACTTGGAGTAGTGTGTACAATTCTGGTTGCCGTATTATAAAAAGGATATCGAGGCACTGGAGAGGGTGCAGAGAAGATTTACAAGGCTGATACCAGAAATGCAAGAGTACTATATCAGGAAAGGATAAACAAGCTGGGTCTCTTTTCTCTTGAAAATAGAAGGCTGAGGAGTGACCTAATAGAGATCTTTAAAATTATGAAAGGTTTTGATAGAGTAGATACAGGAAGAGTTTTTCCACTTGTGGAAAAGTGCAAAACTAGATCGTCACCAAGAAATCAAATAAGGAAATTGAGAAGAAACTTCTTTACCCAGAGAGTTGTGAGAATGTGGAACTTGCTACCACAGGGAGTGGTTGAAGCAAATAGTGTAGATGCATTTAATGGGCAGTTAGATAAGCATATGAGGGAGAAGGGAATAGATGGTTATGTTGATAGGATTACATGAGGAAAGATGGGAGGAGACTCGGGTGCTGTATATCCTATGTAATCAGGTGAAATGAGGCAGAAATGGTGGAAAGTGGCATACATGACATTTGCATGTTGGCACCTAAAAATGAGTGGCCGCTTCCACTGGATGGTGATAAATGGAACAGACGCTAAAGTAGTCAGAGGACCGGCATCCCATTTCCCACTGCTAGCTGTCTAATTATTGCAAAAATATCAGGCAAGTTGCCACTCAGTGGGGAGAAATTGGTCCTTGTCGCCACAAAATTAAAATTGGGGGTAACAATTAGTGGGCGAAATCCCCCGCATCTTTTCCCCTCAGCAGCCAGTTATCTCCGAGTGCCCAGGTGCCCACCTAAAACAGATGTTCGAACTCTTGAATATGTTAATCAGCAGCTTAAAGCTGGCTTCAGAACCCCAATGTCAAACTGGTATAAAACAGGAGTGCTCCTTCTGGCCCCACAGCAGTACTTCGGCTGGTGCCGGCACATGCTAGTCTTCCTCACATTCAACTTCCAAACCTTACCCGAGAGCAGGCTCAGTATCCAAACAGTTGATTTTGGGAATATCCCTACTGGCAAGCTGCATTGGGATGCTTGATGCGTTTACAGCTTGCCAGTATTATGGAGAGGAAGCCTGTGACCCAATTTGGAGCGATCCTCAGGCCTCCACCTTTGTGGTTGCATTCCAGATATGCAGTCCACTTTGCGCCGGGAAGCAGAGCGGAACCAGTTTCTCCCCTAATTTCTTCATGAAACTCACTGCCACTATTAAGGAACAGAATTTATTGGAGCAGGGCATCTCACAGTGAGTGCCGTGAGTTGGATTTTTTTCCTCACCATTAAGCCCCGATTATTTTTGCACAGTAAATTGCTGGAAATGCAAATTGATGAAAGAATGACTTGCATTTATGGCCTGCTCCTGCTCCTATTGCTTATGTTCTTTTAACAATACAGATATGTCATAGAAACATAGAAACATAGAAAATAGGTGCAGAAGCAGGCCATTCAGCCCTTCTAGCCTGCACCGCCATTCAATGAGTTCATGGCTGAACATGAAACTTCAGTACCCCCTTCCTGCTTTCGCGCCATACCCCTTGATCCCCCGAGTAGTAAGGACTTCATCTAACTCCCTTTTGAATATATTTAGTGAATTGGCCTCAACTACTTTCTGTGGTAGAGAATTCCACAGGTTCACCACTCTCTGGGTGAAGAAGTTTCTCCTCATCTCGGTCCTAAATGGCTTACCCTTTATCCTCAGACTGTGACCCCTGGTTCTGGACTTCCCCAACATTGGGAACATTCTTCCTGCATCTAACCTGTCTAAACCCGTCAGAATTTTAAACGTTTCCATGAGGTCCCCTCTCATTCTTCTGAACTCCAGTGAATACAATGTCAATGGGGAATCTGGGATCTCACGATCAACAGGTCCAATCGTTCTATCTCCTTAGCCAACGCAAATTAAGGATGGAGAAAGAAACAGAGGAATGACGGTGAAGGAAATTGGGTGATCAGAGTGGGTGGATTTGAGACAAATTTGATACAGAAAGAGAAATAAAGTGAGGGAAAGAAAGATTGGATTAAGAGAGGGAAAAAAAGAATGCACCCTTAATTTTTCCCCACATAATTTCAATCAATTTATTTAAGAACAAACCAATGATTTTATGTTTATTAATCCAATTCTTTGCTTATATCGATTAGCATTATTGACCCCAAATTTTCCTAGCTGCTTAGAGCGGCATAGTTAGATGTGGTGCGCCGACTTCCTGTGGGAAAAAAAGCACCAAAATTTACCTTTGAATTTGGCCGCTCCCTTGTCGTCCGGATCCATCGGCGTGGCGTTGCACAGTCTGGGGGGGCGGAGCTTCGGCCACGCTTGCTCAGCGCAGCCGAAAGGGGGCGCAGGGCTTGGGCCCAGTGTTTTGTGTAGTGCCGGCAGGGGCATGCATGACCGTTTGAGCGTGCGCGCATGCGCAATGGCCAGTTCAGTTTGCGTGCATGCGCAGTGCAACAAGAAGCTTGGTAATCGGCCAATTAAAGGGAGAGCATCCTCAGAATCATTGGTTATGGAGCATATATAAAGTGAGGTCTGAATATTGATTTTTATGTGCCTGAGGGAGTGGAAAGGAGTGCTGGATAGGTTTAAGAGAGGTGTAAGTGTGATCTTTGAACATTACCTGCGTTTGAGTCCAATAGACGAATGGCGCAAGAGTGCGCAAGACGAACCAGACATTTGCTCCATGAGGAAGTGGAGAAATTAGGGAATGTTATTGAGGAGAAATGGCTGGAGCTGGATATGGTCCGTCAAAGGTCTCCCCCAAGAAAGTGAGAAAAAGATGGAACCTCGCTGCAGAAGAATTCTCCGCTGGGGTCAACACCGCAAGATCTGGAAGCCAGTGCAAAAAGAAATGGCAGGATGTTGGTCAAGTAGTGAGTGTAAGTAATATCGTCATCTTTAAATTGAATTGCAGTGGAAAATGTGAGCATCTGTATGTGTCTCACTCATCAGAAGTGCACCATGTCTGACAATTAATATTTTCATGTTTGCAGAAGAAATTGGCCCACAACAAGAGAGAGAGAACTAGAGCAGGGGGTGGTCCGCCAAATCTGCACCAACTGACACCCCTGGAACAGAGGGTTGCTGCCTTGCTGACTTGCACTGGCAGAAAAAGAATAAGCCCTGCACAAGCTGGACCCACACGCGAGGGTGAGAGTGAGTCATTAAAATGCATAGTCGCTCTTCAAATCAACCTGCTGACTGGCCTGCTATGCGTGAGACTACTCATGCCACCAATCCTGTCCCCTCCTGTGCTGCTAACCATTTGACTGTTTTGTTGTCTTTTGCAGTAGAAGAAGACACTCCTCAAGATCCTGAGGATCCAGATACGTGCGCTTCAGACCAAGGCGGATGGGGGGAGGAGGGGTCCATGGAAATGTGTGCTCAGGAGAATGCTGACCACGATATAGATCAGGACTTAGCACAGGGCATCACACTGCCAGAACCCTCCATGAGCTCCTCGGCAACATTCCATGGTTTCACACCTTCCGAGGTCGCGGCTCCGAGTGGCAATGGGGAAATACATCTTGGGACACCTCGTCTGGGAAATGCATCTTGGGACACCCAGTCCCCCACCTTCCCAGCCTGCGCCTCATACTGGAGGGGTGCCACTCGCCAGACCCACGGCGAGGGGAAGGAGAAGCCGACCAGTCTCTCCTGAGAGGCAGCCCTTAGCAGAGGTTAATCAGGTTGTGTTATTGGGTGAGGAGACCAATGCCCTCACAAGATCACTCGTGGCGGCCGTCAGTGGGGGGCGCGATGAGGTCGCGACACTGTCGGGTGAAATCTCTGCACTAAGACGGGAAGTGAGGGCGGGCATTTCAGAGGGTGTGCAGATGATGACAGATGCCACGAGGGAGGCTGGCTTTTGCAATAAGGGCACAAAGGCCAGAGACTCAAATGCCACTCCCACTTCACTTCACGCACCAGCCACCGATCAGACCCAAGCCGGGCCCCCAACACCGCCCCCCACCATCACCAACCCTGTGAGGAAGTGCACTTTCCCCGAGATGTGGGTGAGGGATGGGTGCAGACTTTCTTTCCTGTTGTTGCTGTTGTTGTTGTTGGTGTCATTGAAGTACACTGTATAATTTCCAAAAAAAGATATTTTTCATCAAAACTGAATCATCCTCCATTAGGACCATGCAACATTTCGGGTCAACTGTAGAAAGTAAAAATTCCTCACAACTACAGTCATGTGTGCCTGCCACCCCCAGCCCTGGTGGGAGGGCTAGCTGGTGCATCCTGCAGTCGGCAAGTTAGGATTGCTTTATTTTCAGTAGCTGATTTATCTTTCATTTATTTGTGATGATGCTGTGCAGCTGTTGTGCTGAAGGTGTTGTGATGTTGTGCTGATGTTGTGAAGCTCTTTAGAGCTTTGGAATCCTCTAACTCACCTCCCTCCCTCCCCTATCTCTGGCTACCTGCGCTGATTTGTTAAATGTAGGTAAGGTTTTTGTGTGCCTACAAAAGTGGCCACATACACTGGCCTGTTAGTTTGGAGTAACTTTCAGCTGGCCAAATTTGCTTCTATGGCCAGAAGTGGCGTAAGTGGCTTGTCACGCCCCCTTTTGGAGAGAACAAACTAAACTAGAAAAAAACCTAAATAACTGGCTTACATTGGAGCAAGTTAAATGGGGAAATATGCGATTTTTAAGTTACTCCAAAAAAAGCTACTTACTACAAAAAAAAACGGGGCAACTCTTGGGGAAATTTGGGCCCATAGTGCTTAAAGCGCAGTCTGGTATCATAATGGTAATATTATGCTAACACTGTGATCATCACAGATGAAGTACTGTTAAATCCATTGTATTGATTGTACTTCAAACTTTTACAGTAACCACAAAAGATCAATTGCACCAGTACGTAAGTTACAATCACAAGTTGTCATGAGGGCGCAACATACAATACTTTAGATTTTATGGTAAGTATGTAAAGACTAAATACAAAGTATCCACTCAGAGCTATATATTTAAATATTGTTAAGTTCCCCAAAGTTGACTTCTAAGATGTACCTACATTTTCATGCTAAGACAAAATTACATTTTCGCCGTAAATTTTCATGGTGAAATCAGCTCATCTTGTGCAATTAGTTTAAACTTATTTTTATCAGAAGTTGCTCAGTTCTCTTCCACTATTCGAGGCAAACATGGTGAAAGTAAGAGCAATAATGTTAACATACAATACTGCTACATATATATGAAATATAGCAGACTAACTACAAATGGAAATAATAAATTAAAATTGTTTAATTTTAAGGCACAAAAACACAGTTTGAGTAAAGCGTCTCGAAAAATGTGCAAGCAATAGACAAGCTTTTATCAGAAAAGAACAGCATCTGCATCTTATCACACAGGATAGGTTCAAACTGTGCACTGAGTGCAACAAGAAATTCTGAACTATAGTTTGTGATGACACAAGCCAAGAACAAAACCATAATTCAAGTGGACCGCAATTCAAATTGTTTATTTTTCTTCAACCTCTTTCAACGTGGGTTGTTTCCACTGGAAAAATATTAAGGGTTTTGAAAAGATACACTTCCTGGAGTCAGTTTTTAAATTTCAGATTTAAGATTGTGTCAGTGAAAGGGTTACAAATCCTACATTCATTAAACATTGCCCTTTTAAAGGTAATCTTTCAGTTTAAGATAGAAGGTTTGCACTTTTCTTTGCCCAACAGGCATGTACCATTGTACCTAATTATTTGAACACAAAAAACATATAGCCACAGAGTAGAGAAATTATGCATCCAGTGAATAGCTACATGTTTCTGATTAAATTCTATTTCTTACGTGTTCTGCAATCATGTTACTGGTATGTCCTTTGTAATTGCACATGTCAAAACGATTGCTTCTTGTAACTTGTGCTAAGCTACAATTTTAATTTAGAGTAAGAAACATTTGTCAAATTGCCCCTCTGGCACATTGCATTGGGTCATGACATTTGCATCCGTTGAGGACTCAAGGTTAATAAGTGAAAATTCTCCAAACGGTAGCTTGTCTTCAGAGTGCGATGATAAAATTAAAAGAAAAAATGCAATTTAAAAACATGAAGTAAACAATTACCCAACACTTGTATCAAGTATATATACAATTTCCAGGATCCTGTCCAATTACAGTATAACCTAGGGCAATGAATTTTAAGACCTAATCCTGTGTTGATGATTAAAATTGAAATGTCCTAAAAAAATCAATTCTGGTGACATTTTTAACAGAAATAATAAGTTCTCTTGCTCACCAAGCCTACAGTATGATTTTTGTTTGATATAACATCAACTGTATATTGCACGGGAGTTTTCAGTGTTGATTTTTCTGAGATAAAGTGTGCATTTCTTCTAAGAATTAGAGCAGCTATGTTGTAGGAAACCACATAAATAAGATAAACAAAGCCGTTGATGAGTAATTCACATATCAGTAAAGAACAACTGCTTTCTTCTTTTTCCTCATAAATATTCGTAATGATTGATTTACAACATAGAAATTTAAGGGTAGCTGAACAGCCAATAAGAACATTTGTTTCAATTCTACTTTGATGTACTTAAATTACAAGTAATAGTTAACCAGCAATAAAGATAAAACAAACATTGTTAACAAAAAAAATAATAGATGGCTGCCACTGAGGTCCAAGGCAGTAATTCAAATAAGTGGATTTGAAGTTTTTAGTTACTGCTGATTTTTGAATCTCCCTTTCCTCTCTAATGTTCTTGAATGTATCATTACTTCCCAGCTCAATGCCCATCTCTCCTGAAACTCCCTTATCAAATCCCTCCAGTCAGCTACTGATCTATTCACAGCACTGAAACAGTCCTAGTTAAAGTCACCGTGGTGAATTAACACTTTTTGATATTTCCATAATGTTCTGTACAGTTGACCATGCCATCCTCTTTTAAAGACTCTCCTCTTCCAATGTCTTCCTCCCACCATTCAGCAACATAGGACAACCCTTGAATGATTTCACTTTTATCTATCCAAATGGAGCGAGAGCATTTGCAGCAATGAGTTGCCTACCTTTCCCTGCATCTTCAGAGTCCTTCAAAGATCCATCCCTGGTGTCATACTCTTCCTTAACTACATGCTTCCCCATGGTGATAACATCTGCAAGCATGGGGTTGGGATTGGTGGGAGGTGGGGGAGGGGTGGTCAGCTTTCAAATGTACACTAGTTGTACATCTGCACCACTCCTCTCAACCCTTTGACTGTCTCCATGCGGTCAGATTGTTTGTCCAAGATCAAGTCTGAGATGAGTTATAATTTCTTCCAGGTCAACAACAGCAAGAATGAAGCCATTATCTTTGGCCTGTGCCACAAACTCTGCTGAATTGCCAATGAATCCTTCTACAATTTCAAGCGAACTAGATCATTACAGTCATGACATTGTGTTCAAATCGAGCTGAGCTTTAATTCCCACGTACTTGTCCATTACCAAAACCTCTGTCCCATAGCCAGTGAAGCCTTTATACATGATCGCCTTCCACCCTCCATAGATTACAACTTGTCTGGGCTCTGCTGTTTTTATTAATGGGTACGATAGCATAGGACTAGTTATCCAGAGACCTAGACTAATGATCCAGAGATGCGGGTTCAAATCCCACCATGGCAGCTGGGGAATTTAAATTCAGTTAATTAAATAAATCTGGCCTACATGTGACTCCAGACCCACAGCAACGTTGACTCTTAACTGCTCCTTGAAATGGCCTAGCTTGCCACTCATTTGCAACAAACCACTACAAACAATTATACTAAGAATAACACTGCCTGAACCACCCGGCATCAATCTGCGCACCAGACATGACAAAGGCACACCAAGCCCTGTCGACCATGCAATGTCCTCTTCAAAGTCCTTGGGAGAGCTGTCTGACAGACTAGTCAAGTAACAGCCTGACATAGCCATACGCACAGAATCATACCTTGCAGCCAATGTGTCAGACTCCTCCATCGCCATCCCCGCGTATGGTGTCCCACGGGCAGGTGACGACACAGTGGTATACAGCCGGAAGGGAGTGGTCCTGGGATTCCTCAACATTGATTCTGGACCCTGTGAAGTCTCATGGCATCAGGTCAAACATGAACAAGGAAACCTCCTGCTGATTAACATCCACCCTCAGCTGATGAATCAATACTCCTCCATGTTGAACACCACTTGGAAGAAGCGCTGAGGGTAGCAAGGGCAGAGAATGTACTGAGGATGGAGGACTTCAATGTCCATCACCAGTAGATGGCTCGGTAGCACCAACATTGACTGAGCTGGCTGAGTTCTGAAAGACATAGCTGCCAGGTTGGGCCTGCAGCAGGTGGTAAGAGAAGCAACATTAGGGAAAAACCTACTTGACTTCATTTTCACCAATCTATCTGTGGCAGATGCATATGCCCATGACAGTATTGGTAGGAGTGAACACCGCACAGTCCTTGTGGAGACAAAGTCCCGACTTCACACAAAGGACATCTTCTATCGTGTTGTGTGGCACTACCACTGTGCTAAATGGGATAGATTCAGAACAGATCTAACAACTCAAAACTGGACATCCAGCAGCAGCAGAATTGTATTCTACCACAATCTGTAACCTCACGGCCCGGCATATCCCTCACTCTACCATTACCATCAAGCCAAGGGACCAACCCTGGTTCAATGAGAAGTGTAGAAGAGCATGCCAGGAGCAGCACCAGGCATACCTCTGTCAGTTGTGGCTCAGTGGGTAGCACACTTGCCTCTGAGTCAGAAGGTTGTGGGTTCAAGTCCCACTCCAGGACTTGAGCACAAAAATCTAGGCTGACGCTCCAGTGCAGTGCTGAGGGAGTGCTGCACTGTTGGAGGTATTGTCTTTCAAATAAGATGTTAAACCGAGGTCCAGTCTGCTCTCTCAAGTGGATGTAATAGAGCCCATGACACTATTTCAATGAAGAGCAGGAGAGTTATCCCCGGTGTCCTGGCCAATATTTATCCCTCAATCAACATAACAAAAACAGATTATCTGGTAATTATCACATTTCTGTTTGTGGGAGATTGCTTGTGTGCAAATTGGCTGCCACGTTTCCAACATTACAATAGTGACGACACTCCAAAAGTACTTAATTGACCAGAAAGCGCTTTGAGACGTCCGGTAGTCATGAAAGGTGCTATGTATATGTAAGTCTTTCTTTCTTTACCTAAAAATGAAATGCCAACCTGGAGTAGCTACAGCTCAGGACTGCATGCATGCTAAACAGCATTCTATAGACAGAGCTAAGCGATCTCACAACCAACGGATCAGATCAAAGCTCTGCTGTCCTGCCACATCTAGTCATGAATTGTGGGAGACAATTAAACAACTAACAGGAGGAAGAGGCTCCATGATCATCCAAATCTTCAATGATCATGGAGCCCAGCACGTGAGTGCAAAAGACAAGTCTGAAGCATTTGCAACCATCTTCAGCCAGAAGTGCCGAATGAATGATCCATCTCAGCCTCCTCCTGAGGTCCTCACCATCATAGCCATTTAGGACCGAGATGAGGAGAAACTTCTTCACCCAGAGAGTGGTGAACCTGTGGAATTCTCTACCACAGAAAGTAGTTGAGGCCAATTCACTAAATATATTCAAAAGGGAGTTAGATGAAGTCCTTACTACTCGGGGGATCAAGGGTTATGGCGAGAAAGCAGGAAGGGGGTACTGAAGTTTCATGTTCAGCCATGAACTCATTGAATGGCGGTGCAGGCTAGAAGGGCTGAATGGCCTGCTCCTGCACCTATTTTCTATGTTTCTATAGAAGCGAATCTTCAGTCAATTTGATATCACATGATATCAAAAAAGGCTGAATGCATTGGATGCAGCAAAGGCTGTGGGCCCTGACAAAATCTCGATTATAGTGCTGAAGTCTTGTGCTCCAGAACTTGCCGCAACTCCAGCCAAGCTATTCCAGTACAGCTGCAACACTGACATCTACCAAACAATGTAAAAAATTGCCCTGGTATGCCCTGTCCACAAAAAGGAGGACAAATCTAATCCAGCCAACTACCACCTCATCAGTCTACTCTCAATCGCCAGCAAAGTAATGGAAGGTGTCATCAACAGTGCTATCAAGCAGCCTTTGCTCACCAATAACCTGCTCACAGATGCTCAGATTCCATCAAGACCACTCAGCTCCAGACCTCATAAGAGCCTTGGTCAAATAGAGCTGAATTGCAGATGTGAGGTGTAAGTGACTGCCCTTGACATCAAGGCTGCAGTTGACTGAGTGTTGCATCAAGGAAGTCTAGTAAAATTGAAGTCACTGAGAATCGGAGGAAAACTCTCCACTGGCTGGATTCATACCTGGCACAATGTTTGTGGGTGTTGGAGTCAATCATCTCAGCCCCATGACCTTGCTGCATGAGTTCCTCAGGGCAGTGTCCCAGACCCAATCATCTTCAGCTGCTTCATCAATGATCTTCCCTCCATCAGAAGACCAGAAGTGAGGATGTTCGCTGATGATTGCACAGCGTTCAGTTCCATTCGCAACTCCTCAGATAATGAAGAATTCCATGCTCGCATGCAGCAAGACTTGGACAACATTCAGGCTTGGGCTGATAAGTAGCAAGTAGCATTCACGCCACACAAGTGCCAGGAAATGACCATCTCCAACAATAGAGAGTCTCACCGCCGCCCCTTGATGGTATTACCATCACCGAAACTCTGACCATCAATATCATAGGGGTCAACCATGACCAGAAATGTAACTGGACCAGACACATAAATACCATGACAACAAGCATATAGAAGTAGAAAAGAGGAATAGGGTGCATAAAGGAGTGAGAGTGTTGGATAGTGCTAGAGAAAGAAGTAGCATCAAATTAGATAGGAGCAGACTAAGGACCATGAGAAATGCAAAGACAGGGTTGGAATGCATAGAATAGAAAATAGGAGCAGAAGTAGGCCATTTGGCCCTTCGAGCCTGCACCGCCATTCAATATGATCATGGCTGATCCTCTATCTCAACACCATATTCCCGCTTTCTCCCTAAACCCCTTGATGCCTTTTGTGTCTAGTAATCTATCTATCTCCTTCTTAAATATATTCAGTGACTTGGCCTCCACAGCCTTCTGTGGCAGAAAATTCCACAGGTTTACCACCCTCTGAGTGAAGAAATTTCTCCTCATCTCAGTCCGAAATGTACTACCCCATATCCTGAGACTGTGATCCTTTGTTCCAGACTTCCCAGCCAGGGGAAACATCTTCACTGCATCCAGTCTGGCCAGTCCCATCAGAATTTTATACGTTTCAATGAGATCCCCTCCCATTCTTCTAAACTCTAGTGAATAAAATCTTTCCTCATACGACAGTCTTGCCATCCCAGGAATCAGTCTGGTCAACCTTCACTGCACTCCCTCTATGACAAGTATATCTTTTCTTAGGTAAGGAGACCAAAACTTCACAAAATACACCAGGTGTGGTCTCATTAAGGTCCTGTATAACTGTAGTAAGACATCCTTGTTCCTGTACTCAAATCCTCTTGCAATGAAGGCCAACATACCATTTGCCTTTCTAATTGCTTGCTGCACCTGCACGTTTGCTTTCAATGACTGGTATACAAGGACACCCAGGTCCCTTTGTACATCAACATTTTTCAAGTTATCACCATTTAAATAATACTTTGGGATAGAACCTCCACTTTTTTTGTATGCTTAACGCCCACTTAACGCCCATTTTACCACTGAAATGACGTATAACGCCCATATATCGCCCATTTTGGTACAAAATGGAAACTGATGGGCATTTTTAGGAAACTTATCCCCGAGTGTTACTTTCCCCATGTGCTTAACGCCGGAAAAAATATTACCGCCCGCCCATTTTTTTGGGGCGGAATCATCAGAATGGGCGAAATCAAAGCTCATAATATCGCCCAGCATTACTTTCCGCATGGAATTAACGCCGAGATTCAATAATACCTCCCACCCATTTCTTTTGTCGCAAAAACCATGTCATGTATCTTACATTATTATATATAACTGTATCCTAACATGCTATACATGACTGTAATAAGATATGACCTGTAACCATCAGCATACTTTACCACCAGGGGTGCACTTGCAAGAGACAGGTATATAAGGACAGGTCTCAGGCAAGTGCAGCATTCCAGATCTGTGAAATAAAGGTGCAGGTCCAGAGTGACCTTGACTTCACTACATGCCTCGTGTGAATCTGTACTGAGGGGACAGGACTTTACAGTGGCGACGAGTTACGGGATTACAGAATCCACAGAATGGCGAACAACGGATCAGATGAAAAGTATAATGCTGGAGACAATTGGGAGGACTTTATAGAAAGGCTCCAGCAAAGCTTTGTAACCAAAGATTGGTTAGGAGACGACAAAGCAGACAAGAGAAGAGCCCATCTCTTGACCAGCTGTGGCTCGAAAACATATGCTTTAATGAAGGATCTGCTGGCACCCGAGAAACCAGCAAGCAAGTCATTTGAAGAATTGAGCACACTGGTAAGAGACCACCTGAAGCCAGCGAGCAGCCTACACATGGCCAGACAAAGGTTCTAAAACTACAGATGCTGTGTGGGCCAGAGCATACCCGACTTCGTGGCGGAACTTCAGAGGTTGGCTAGTTTATGTGAGTTCTCCAATGAACTGAGGAGAGAAATGCTGAGAGACTTTTTCATTAAAGGAATAGGCCACGCAGGCATATTCCGAAAGCTCATAGAGACCAAGAACCTGACCTTAGAGGCAGCAGCATTGGTTGCATAGACATTCTTGGTAGGGGAAGAAGAAACGAGGTTGATTTACAATGCAGGTACGACAACTAACGAAATATCAGAATAAGAAGTTCACAGCATTAAACAAGCTGCTACCTCCACACATAGACAAAACTGGGAGAACAGGCTCTCGACAGCAGGCAGTGACGCCAGAAGCCATCAAGGGCCACAGGAACGGCTGTTCACACCTCATCAACCCACAATGCAAGCAATCAACTACAAACTGAGAGAGATCAGCCAGACGCAGCTCATTCTTTGGGAACAATGGAGGAAGCAGTCTGTGCTGGAGGTGTGGGGGTGGGCACTCGTCAAGGGGATGCTGATTTCAGCAACTGTTTGCAGGAACTGTGAATATACAGGGCATTTGGCCCGCATGTGCAAAAAAAATGGCAGCTTGGCTGGTATACGAATCGGATGGGTCAGAAAGCGGACCAGAAGACGGTGGGGACAGTACCCGGGACACTGATGTACAGCGGGTCAACGTGATCAATGGCCGCTGCTCCTACAACAGGATGCCTCCCATAATGATGAGGGTCCTACTCAATGGGATATCTGTCAACATGGAGCTGGATACGGGAGTGAGTCAATCTCTTATGGGCACTCAACAATTTGAACAACTGTGGCTGCATAAAAGAGACAGACCAAAACTCACAAGGGTCGACACCAAACTAAGGACCAATACTAAAGAAATCATACCAGTCCTCAGCAGCGCCATGCTCTCTGTCACACACAAAGGGATAGTGAACCGACTTCCCCTGTGGATTGTCCCCGGAGACCCCTCAGCACTGCTGGGGAGAAGCTGGCTGGAAAAACTAAACTGGAAATGGGATGATATCCATGCCATGTCATTAGAGGAATGGACCTCCTGCTCAACAGTTATAAAGCAATTTGAACATCTCTTTCAGCCAGGTGTGGGCACTTTCAAAGGGGCCAAAGTCAAAATCTACATCACACAGGATGCTAGACCAGTCCATCACAAGGCCAGAGCTGTACCCTATGTGATGAGGGAAAAGATTGAACACGAACTAGACAGGCTTCTGCGGGAAGGCATTATATCATCTGTGGAATTTAGTGACTGGGCAAGTCCCATCGTCCCAGTCATGAAGCCTGATGGATCTGTACGAATCTGTGGGGACTACAAATCTACCATAAACAGTCTCCCTACAGGACCAGTACCCCTGCCCAGAGCGGAGGACTTATTTGCCACATTGGCTGGAGGTAAACTTTTCTCAAAACTAGACCTCACATCTGCGTATATGACACAATAATTGACCCAAGAATCCAAGCTACTCACCGCCATCAACACACATCGAGGCCTTTTCATGTACAATCGATGCCCATTCGGCATCAGGTCGGCAGCTGCCATTTACCAGCGCAACATGGAGAGTCTGCTCAAGTCCATCCCGGGGACGGTTGTATTTCAAGATGACATACTTATCACGGGCAGGGACACTGACTCCCATCTCCGTAATTTGGAGGAAGTACTAAAGCGGTTGGATCAGGTAGGCCAACGAATCAAGAAATCCAAGTGCCTGTTTCTCGCACCCGAGGTTGAATTTTTGGGCAGAAGGATTGCCGCTGATGGAATCCGCCCAACAGAATCCAAAACAGAAGCAATTTGCCTGGCACCCAGGCCCCGGAATGTCTCAGAACTGCACGCCTTTCTCGGGCTACTCAATTACTTTGGGAACTTTATGCAGAACTTAAGCACGCTGCTGGAGCCTCTCCACGTGCTACTCAGGAAGGGGTGTGATTGGTTTTGGGGGGACGCCCAGGAACGCGCCTTCAATAAGGCACGCAACCTTCTGTGTTCCAACAGTGTTTTGACTTTCTTTGACCCAGGTAAAAAGCTAGCCTACACATGCGATGCATCAGCGTATGGGGTCGGGTGCGTTTTGCAACATGTCAATAGTGCGGGCAAATTATAACCCACAGCTTATGCCTACAGGTCACTTTCGCGGGCGGAATGCGGGTACGGAATGGTAGAGAAGGAGGGGCTCGTTTGGTGTACGGTGTCAAAAAGATGCACCAATACCTTTTCGGGGCCAAGTTCGCGTTAGAAACCAACCACAAGCCCCTCACGTCCCTCCTATCTGAGAGCAAGGCAATAAATGCGAATTCGGTGCGAATTCAACGGTGGGTACTCATGCTGGCATCCTACGACTATACCATAAGGCACAGACCAGGCAGAGACAACTGTGCCGACACGCTCAGCAGGCTACCCCGGCGACCACGGAAGGTTCTGATGAACAGGACTGTGAGATAGTCATGGCAATCAATGCCTTTGAGTCCACAGGTTCGCCCATGACGGATCGCCAAATCAGAGCCTGGACAGCCAGCGACCCCACGTTATCCTTAGTACAAAGATGTGTCCTAACCGGTGACTGGGCAGAGACTCGTGATGCCTGCCCCGAGGAATTAAAACCCTTTCACAGGCGCATGCATGAGCTATCACTACAAGCAGACTGCCTGATGTGGGGCAGCTAAGTAGTCATGCCTCTGCGAGGCAGAGAGGCATTTGTCCAGGAGCTCCACCGCGAGCAGCTGGGGATCGTTCTCATGAAGGCCATAGCCAGATCCCACGTCTGGTGGCCTGGTATTGACGCGGACTTGGAGCTCTGTGTCCAAAGGTGCACCATTTGTGCGCAACTCAGCAATGACCCCAGGGAGGCTCCACTGAGCCCCTGGCCCTGGCCTACCAAATCGTTGTCGCGGGTGCACGTAGACTATGCGGGCCCATTCATGGGCAAAATGTTCCTCGTAGTTGTAGATGCATTTTTAAAGTGGATCGAATGCACCATTTTAAACTTGAGCACAACCTCCACCACTGTGGAGATCCTCGCAACCACGTTTGCAACACACGGAATTCCTGACATATTGGTCAGTGACAATGGTCCGTGCTTCAGCAGTGCAGAATTCCAAGATTTTATAATTGACCACGGCATAAATCACGTCAAGACGGCATCGTTCAAGCCTGTCTCCAACGGCCAGGCAGAGAGAGCAGTGCAAATCATTAAAGAAGGCATGCTTAAAATCCAAGGTCCCACGCTGCAGGGTCGCCTGTCGCGACTGCTGCTGACATACAGATCTCGTCCGCACTCACTGACTGGGATCCCCCCCGCTCAACTGTTGATAGAAATGACTTTAAAAACAAGGCTCTCATTAATCCTCCCAGACATGCACAAAATCATTGAGGCAAAGCGCCGCATGCTGACTGAGTACCATGACAGAAATTCGAGGGGGAGATGGAATGAGATAGGGGACAAAGTGTTTGTACTAAACTATGGCAGGGGTCCCAAATGGCTTGCAGGGACAGTAACGGGCAAGGAAGGAAACAGGCTACTGGTAGTACAAATGGACAATGGCAAAACCTGCCGGAGGCATGTAGACCAAGTCAAAAGCAGATTTACCAACAACACTGCGGAACCAGAGGCAGACTACAATGTGGAACTCGCACCACACCTGGTGGACAGACAGAGGGAACAACCTGAGGAAAGGGCAATCCCAACAGACAGCCCAGGCGAGTCAACAACAATCACACCAATCGAAACAGACAGCCCAGGTGAGATACCAGCAACCACACCCAAAGAAAAACAGACACCAAGGCAAACAACTGAACCACAACTCAGACACTCCACGCGAGAGTGTAGACCACCTGAGAGACTGAACCTATAAAGACAATAAGACCTTGGGGGAGGGTGATGTCATGTATCTTACATTATTATATATAACTGCATCCCAACATGCTATACATGACTGTAATAAGATATGACCTGTAACCACCAGCATACCTTACCACCAGGGGTTCACTTGCAAGAGACAAGTATATAAGGACAGGTCTCAAGCAAGTGCAGCATTCGAGAGCTGTGAAATAAAGGTGCAAGTCCAGAGTGACCTTGACTTCACTACATGCCTCATGTGAATCTGTACTGAGGGGACAGGACTTTACAATGTGATCGTGAGAGAAAGATGTGAAAGAGAGAGAGACAATGAGAAGTGATAGAGAGCGAGAGAGAGTGATGTGTTACAGAGAGAGAGTTGTGATAGAGACCGAGAGATGTGATAGAGAGAGATGTGATAGAGAGAGAGTGCGATGTGATAGAGAGAGAATTATGTTATTGAGAGAGAGGGAGAGAGAGAGAGAGATGTGATAGAGAGAGAGATGTGATAGAGAGAGAGATGTGATAGAGAGAGCAAGATATGATAGAGAGAGAGATGTGATCGACAGAAAGAGAGAGAGAGAGAGATGTGATAGATAGATGTGATAGATATAGAGAAAGAGATAGAGATAGATTTTTGTGAGAGAGACAGGATGTGAGAGAGAGATGTGCTAGAGAGATGTGATAGGGAGAGAGAGAGATGTGATTGCGAGTGTGAGAGATGTTATGGAGAGAGAGAGAGAGAGATGTGATAGAGAGAGAGAGAGAGAGAGAGATGTAATAGAGGGAGACAGAGGGAGAGATGTGATAGTAATAGAGATGTGATAGAGAGAGAGAGAGATGTGCTAGAGAGCTGTGATAGAGAGAGAGATATGTGATAGAGAGAGAGAGAGATGTGATAGAGAGAGATGTGATAGAGAGAGAGTGCGATGTGATAGAGAGAGAATTATGTTATTGAGAGAGAGGGAGAGAGAGAGATGTGATAGAGAGAGAGATGTGATAGAGAGAGAGAGAGATGTGATAGAGAGAGCAAGATATGATAGAGAGAGAGATGTGATCGACAGAAAGAGAGAGAGAGATGTGATAGATAGATGTGATAGATATCGAGAAAGAGATAGAGATAGATTTTTGTGAGAGAGACAGGATGTGAGAGAGAGATGTGCTAGAGAGATGTGATAGGGAGAGAGAGAGATGTGATAGAGAGAGCAAGATATGATAGAGAGAGAGATGTGATCGACAGAAAGAGAGAGAGAGAGAGATGTGATAGATAGATGTGATAGATATCGAGAAAGAGATAGAGATAGATTTTTGTGAGAGAGACAGGATGTGAGAGAGAGATGTGCTAGAGAGATGTGATAGGGAGAGAGAGAGATGTGATAGAGAGAGAGATGTGATAGAGAGAGCAAGATATGATAGAGAGAGAGATGTGATCGACAGAAAGAGAGAGAGAGAGAGATGTGATAGATAGATGTGATAGATATAGAGAAAGAGATAGAGATAGATTTTTGTGAGAGAGACAGGATGTGAGAGAGAGATGTGCTAGAGAGATGTGATAGGGAGAGAGAGAAATGTGATTGCGAGTGTGAGAGATGTTATGGAGAGAGAGAGAGAGAGAGAGATGTGATAGAGAGAGAGAGAGAGAGATGTAATAGAGGGAGACAGAGGGAGAGATGTGATAGTAATAGAGATGTGATAGAGAGAGAGAGAGATGTGCTAGAGAGCTGTGATAGAGAGAGAGATATGTGATAGAGAGAGAGAGAGATGTGATAGAGAGAGATGTGATAGAGAGAGAGTGCGATGTGATAGAGAGAGAATTATGTTATTGAGAGAGAGGGAGAGAGAGAGATGTGATAGAGAGAGAGATGTGATAGAGAGAGAGAGAGATGTGATAGAGAGAGCAAGATATGATAGAGAGAGAGATGTGATCGACAGAAAGAGAGAGAGAGAGATGTGATAGATAGATGTGATAGATATCGAGAAAGAGATAGAGATAGATTTTTGTGAGAGAGACAGGATGTGAGAGAGAGATGTGCTAGAGAGATGTGATAGAGAGAGAGAGATGTGATTGCGAGTGTGAGAGATGTTATGGAGAGAGAGAGAGAGAGATGTGATAGAGAGAGAGAGAGAGATGTAATTGAGGGAGACAGAGGGAGAGATGTGATAGTAATAGAGATGTGAGAGAGAGAGAGAGAGAGAGATGTGCTAGAGAGCTGTGATAGAGAGAGAGAGATGTGATAGAGAGAGAGAGAGATGTGATAGAGAGAGAGATGTGACAGATAGAGAGAGATGTGATAGAGAGAGATGTGATAGAGGGTGTGATGTGTAAGAGAGAGTGATGTGTTAGAGAGAGAGAGTTGTGATAGAGAGAGTTGTGGTAGAGAAAGAGATGTGTTGGAGAGAGCGAGAGCTGTGATAGATATAGCGAGAAAGATGTGAGAGAGAGACAGAGAGAGAGAGATGTGATCGAGAGATTGAGAGATGTGAGAGATAAAGAAAAATGTGATAGAGGGAGAGAGATATGATAGAGACAGAGAGAGAGATGTGATAGGGAGAGTGAAATGTGATAGAGAGAGAGAGAAGTGATAGAGAGAGAGAAATGTGATAGACAGAGAGAGAGAGATGTGATAGAGAGAGAGAGAAGTGATAGAGAGAGAGAGAGAGATGTGATAGACAGAGAGAGAGAGATGTGATAGAGAGAGATATATGATAGACAGAGAAAATGTGATAGAGAGAGAGATGTGATAGAGAGATGTGATAGAGGGAGTGATGTAATAGAGAGGGAGTGATGTGTTAGAGAGAGAGAGTTGTGATCAAAAGTGAGCGATGTGATAGAGAGAGAGAGAACGATGTGATAGAGAGACAAATATGTTATTGAGAGAGAGGAAGAGAGAGAGAGCGAGATGTGATCAAGAGAGAGAGAGAGATGTGATAGAGAGAGACAGAGAGAGAGAGAGATGTGATAGAGAGAGACAGAGAGAGAGAGAGAGATGTGATAGAGGGAGAGATGTGATAGTGAGAGAGATGTGATAGAGAGAGAGAGATGTGCTAGAGAGCTGTGATAGAGATAGATAGATAGATAGATGTGATAGAGAGAGAAAGAGAGATGTGATAGAGAGAGAGATGTGATAGAGAGTGAGAGATGTGATTGAGAGAGAGATGTGATAGAGGGAGTGATGTGATAGAGAGAGAGTGATGTGCTAGAGAGAGAGAGAGTTGTGATAGAGGGAGTTGTGGTAGAGAGAGATATGATGGAGAGTGCGAGAGATGTGATAGAGAGAGAGATGTGATAGATAAAGAAAGATGTGGTAGAGGGAGAGATATATGATAGAGACAGAGAGAGAGAGAGAGAGAGAGAGAGAGTTGTGATAGGGAGAGAGAGATGTGAAAGAGAGAGAGAGAAGTGTTAGAGAGAGAGAGATGTGATAGAGAGAGAGATATGATAGAGAGAGAGGGATGTGATAGAGAGAGCGAGAGATGTGATAGAGAGAGAGAGAGATGAGATAGAGAGAGAGAGAGAGAGAGAGAGAGTGAGATGTGATAGAGGGAGACAGAGAGAGATGTGATAGTTAGAGAGAGATGTGATAGAGAGTGAGAGAGAGAGAGAGAGAGAGAGAGAAATGTGATAGAGGGAGACAGAGCGTGAAATGTGATAGTGAGAGAGAGATGTGATAGAGAGCGAGAGGGGGAGAGAGAGAGAGAGAGAGAGATGTGATAGAGAGGAAAGATGTGATAGAGAGAGAGAGAGATGTGATAGAGAGAGAGATGTGGCAGTGAGAGAGAGATGTGATAGAGAGAGAGATGTGATAGAGATGTGATAGAGTGAGAGATGTGATAGAGGGAGTGATGTGTTAGAGGGAGAGAGAGTTGTGATCGAGAGCGAGAGATGTGATCGAGAGACAACGATGTTATTGAGAGAGAGGAAGAGAGAGAGAGAGAGAGAGAGATGTGATAGAGAGAGAGAGAGAGAGATGATAGAGAGAGAGATGTCATAGAGCGAAAGAGAGATGTGATAGAGAGAGAGAGCAAGATATGATAGAGAGAGAGAGAGATGTGATCCACAGAGAGAAAGAGAGAGATGTGATAGATAGATGTGATAGATATAGAGAAAGAGATAGAGAGATTTTTGTGAGAGAGAGAGAGAGATGTGCTAGAGAGATGTGTTAGAGAGAGCGAGAGATGTGATAGAGAGAGAGATGTAATAGAGAGAGCGAGATGTGATAGAGAGAGAAAATGTGATCGAGGGAGAGGGAGAGATGTGATAGACCGCGAGTAATGTAATAGAGAGAGAGCTTTCATAGAGAGAGTGATGTGATAGAGGTAGTGATGTGGTCGAGAGAGAGAGTGATTTGTTAGAGAGAGAGAGTTGTGATAGAGTTGTGATAGAGAGAGAGATGTGATACAGAGAGTGAGAGATGTAATAGAGAGAGACAGAGAGTAAGATGTGATAGAGAATGAGATGTGATAGAGGGAGAGATGTGAGAGACAGAAATGTAATACAGAGAGAGAGAGAGATGTGATAGGGAGAGAAATATGTGACAAGAGAGCGAGTAAGAGAGTGATGTGATCGAGAGTGAGAGAGGGATGTGATAGCGACCGAGAGAGAGGTGATAGAGAGCGAGAGAGATGTGTTAGAGACAGAGGGATGTGATAGAGAGAGAGAGTGAGAGAGAGAGAGATGTGATAGAGAGAGACAGAGAGAGTGAGAGAGATGTGATAGAGGGAGACAGAGAGAGAGAGATGTGATAGTGAGAGACAGATGTGATAGAGAGAGAGAGAGAGATGTGATCGAGAGAGAGAGAGAGAGAGAGAGAGTGAGAGAGAGCGTGATGTGATAGAGAGAGACAGAGATAGAGAGAGAGATGTGATAGTGGGAGAGAGAAAGAGAGAGATGTGATAGAGAGTGTCATGTATTCAACCAGCATTGTAACCCATGTATAAACTGACCTAAGTTGTACACCGTGAGAACACTGACCACAAGGTGGGAGACACTCCTAACCTGGACCTTCAGGTATAAAAGGGGAAGCTCCACCCACCTTCATCACTTGAGTGCTAAGGAATAAAGGACAGGTCACAGACTGACCTTTTCTCAAGCATGGGCCTTGTGTGCATTTGTACTGTGTAGTAAGGCTATATCAATGGCGACAAGAAACTGGGATTTAAACCATGCGAGCATGGCCACTAGCAGAACAGGCGAGAGGTACTGTGTTAAGGAATGGTTGGAACAGAGATTCAACATTGTTAAAGCAGCACACAGTTCTCTAGGCAGCCAAGGGCAGTCAGGCATGCCCCAACATGTAGTCGAACCCAGAGGGGGAGTTCGACAGAGACAATGGCAAGCTGAACAGCGAATCACGCCATTGCAAGGTACAATGTGGCCAGTAATGGGGCCATCAACACCTGTTAATGGTGCACTCAAGGACAATAACAGGGGCAGTCAGGGACGATCGACTGGCAAGGGACCTTTTGTTTCAAACCGCAACTCATGCTGAAGGCGTGGAGGCACACACTCAGCCGGAGTTTGTAGAGATGAGCAAAATACCTGCAGAAATTGCAGAAATGGACACTGGGGGAAATCGCTGGAAGCTGAAGTTCAACGAGTTCATGTGGAGCACATATATAGTTCATACACCAGGACGCCATCGATAATGATGAAAGTGCTTCTCAATGGCATCCCAGTATCAATGGAGCTAGACACGGGTGCTAGCCAGTTCCTGATGGGTATCAAACAGTTCAAAAAGTTGTGGGCATCCAAGGCCAGGAGGCCAAAATTATCGCCGATTGACGCACAGCTACGGACTTACACAAAGCAGATCATTCCGGTGCTAGGCAGCGCCACGGTAGTCGTGACCCACAAAGATTCGGAGAACAGGTTGCCACTCTGGATTGTCCCAGGGGACGGTCCCGCACTACTGGGGAGGAGTTGGCTTGCTGTCATGAATTGGAAATGGGGCGATGTCAATGCAATTTCCTCTGTGGAGCGAGTATCATGCTCACAGGTCCTGGACAAATTTGACTCATTATTTCAACCCGGCATTGGCACTTTCATGGGGGCCAAGGTAGTGATTCACATAAACCCAGACGCCAGACCAGTACACCACAAGGTCAGAGCGGTGTCGTACGTGATGCGGGAAAAGATAGAAGGCGAATTGGACCGCCTGCTGAGGGAAGGCATCATCTCGCCAGTCAAATTCAGTGACTGGGCGAGCCCGATTGTGCCGGTGCTCAAGGCGGATGGGTCGATCAGGATATGTGGCGATTACAAGGCCACCATCAATCGGGTGTCACTCCAAGACCAGTACCCGCTACCAAGAGCGGAGGACCTCTTTGCGACGCTATCCGGTGGCAAACTTTTTTCAAAATTGGACCTGACCTCAGCTTACATGACCCAGGAGCTGGCGAGAGAGTCGAAGAAGCTGACCACCATCACGACACACAAGGGATTGTTTGAGTACAACAGATGTCCGTTCGGGATTCGCTCGGCCGCCGCGATCTTCCAACGAAATATGGAAAGCCTCCTCAAGTCGATTCCAGGGACGGTGGTTTTTCAGGACGACATCCTCATTACGGGTTACGATAC
Source organism: Pristiophorus japonicus (assembly GCF_044704955.1). Lineage (NCBI taxonomy): Eukaryota > Metazoa > Chordata > Chondrichthyes > Pristiophoridae > Pristiophorus > Pristiophorus japonicus. The sequence goes on from NC_091981.1 coordinate 82,669,418, forward strand.
TGAAGAACACCTCCACAGCCTGGAGGAGGTGCTACGCAGACTGGACCGGGTAGGTCTGCGACTGAAAAAGGCGAAGTGCGTCTTCCTAGCTCCAGAGGCAGAATTCCTGGGGATGAGGGTAGCAGCAGAGGGATCAGCCCTACTGCATCCAAGACGGAAGCGATCCAGAGAGCACCCAGAACCCGTAACACGACGGAGCTGCGTTCGTTCCTGGGGCTCCTGAACTATTTTGGTAACTTTCTTCCCAAATTGAGCACGCTGCTAGAGCCGCTACACGTGCTCCTACGCAAAGGTCGCGAATGGGTCTGGGGGGGACAGCCAGGAAAGGGCTTTTAATAGTGCACGCAATTTGTTTTGTTCCAACAATCTGTTAACGCTATATGACCCATGTAAGAAACTTGTGTTAACGTGCGATGCGTCGTCCTATGCTGCCGGGTGTGTGTTGCAGCATGTCAATGCCAAAGGTCAGTTACAGCCGGTAGCTTATGCCTCCAGGAGTCTGTCCCAGGCAGAAAGGGGCTACGGGATGGTAGAAAAGGAGGCGCTCGCATGTGTATATGTGGTAAAGAAAATGCACCAGTACCTGTTTGGCAGGAAATTTGAGCTGGAGACAGATCACAAACCCCTAACATCCCTTTTGGTCGACAACAAGGCCATAAATGCAAACGCATCGGCCCGCATACAGAGGTGGGCACTCACGTTAGCTGCCTATGACTACAGAATTCGTCACAGACCGGGCACCGAAAACTGCGCCGATGCACTCAGCAGGCTCCCACTATCCACCATTGAGGGGGCTACCGAGCATGGTGCTGAGATGGTCATGGCTGTTGAAGCTTTCGGAAGTGAAGGCTCACCCGTGACAGCCCGTCAGATTAAAGTCTGGACAAATAGAGACCCGCTATTGTCTCTAGTCAAGAAATGTGTCCTGAATGGGGACTGGGCAGCCACGTACAGGGCATGCCCTGAGAAATTTAAACCATTTCACAGGCGCAAGGATGAACTCTCGATTCAGGCCGATTGCCTACTGTGGGGAAACCGCGTAGTCATGCCCCAGATGGGCAGAGAGGTGTTCATCAGAGAACTCCACAATGGGCACCCGGGCATTGTCACGATGAAGGCAATTGCCAGGTCACACGTTTGGTGGCCAGGGATAGACGCAGATCTGGAACTTTGTGTTCGCAGGTGAAACACGTGTGCCCAGCTGGGCCATGCGCCCAGAGAAGCCCCCCTTAGCCCCTGGCCATGGCCCGCCAAGCCTTGATCACGCATCCATGTGGACTACGCAGGTCTTTTCATGGGGAAAATGTTTTTGGTTGTAGTAGACGCCTACTCCAAATGGATCGAATGTGACATTTTAAATTCAAGCACATCCTCTGCCACGATAGAAAGTCTACGGGCAATGTTCGCTGTCCACGGTCTACCGGACATCTTGGTCAGCGACAATGGCCCGTGCTTCACAAGCACTGAATTCCAGGACTTCATGGCAGGCAATGGAATTAACCATGTTAGAACGGCACCGTTCAAGCCGGCCTCAAACAGCCAGGCAGAACGAGCAGTGCAGATAATCAAACAGGGGATGCTCAGATTCCAAGAGGGTTCCCTACAAACCCACTTATCACGCCTCCTGTTGGCCTATAGATCCCGACCATACTCGCTCACAGGGGTTCCACCCACAGAGCTACTAATGAAAAGGACGCTCAAAACCCGATTATCCCTTATACACCCCACCATGAAAGAAATTGTCGAGAGCAGGCGCCAGTCACAATATCACTACCATGACAGGAATACGAGGGCGCGATGTATTGATGTAAATGATTCTGTTTTTGTCCTCAACTATGCTGCAGGGCCCAAATGGCTCGCAGGCACTGTGGTTGCCAAAGAGGGAAATAAGATTCTGGTAGTTAAACTTTCCAATGGACAAATCTGCAGCAAACATGTGGATCAAACAAAAAGGAGGTTCAGCAACCCCATAGAAAAAGCAGAGGAAGAACACGATATAGAGTTCACTCCACCACAGGTGACCAAACACAGGAACCAAAGGGAGGAGAGCCCAGTCACTGTGGGCAGTCCGGACAGGCCTGAGGCACTGCAAACAGCAGACACTCAGGCCAGCGCCCAACAACCGGAGCCCCAACTCAGGCGCTCTACAAGGGAGCGTAAAGCACCAGAGAGACTCAACCTGTGATCCCAATAAGACTTTGGGGGGGGGGAGGTGATGTCATGTATTCAAGCAGCATTGTAACCCATGTATAAACTGACCTAAGTTGTACACCGTGAGAACACTGACCACTAGGTGGGAGACACTCCTAACCTGAACCTTCAGGTATAAAAGGGGAAGCTCCACCCACCTTCATCACTTGAGTGCTAAGGAATAAAGGACAGGTCACAGACTGACCTTCTCTCAAGCATGGGCCTCGTGTGCATTTATACTGTGTAGTAAGGACGTATCAGAGAGAGATGTGATAGAGCGAGAGATGTGATAAAGAGAGAGATGTGATAGAGAGAGAGCGATGTGATAGAGAGAGAGATGTGATAGAGGGAGTGATGTGATAGAGAGAGAGTGATGTGTTAGAGAGAGAGAGTTGTGATAGAGAGCGAGAGATGTGATAGAGAGAGATGTGATAGAGAGGGAGAGAGAGCGATGTGATAGAGAGAGAAAGATGTTACAGAGAGAGAGAGAGATGTGATAGAGAGAGAGATGTGCTAGAGAGAGAGATGAGATCGAGAGAGAAAGAGAGAGATGTGATAGAGAGAGAGATGTGATAGAGGGAGTTATGTGATAGAGAGAGAGAGAGAGAGTGATGTGTTAGAGAGAGAGAGTTGTGATCGAGAGTGAGATATGTGATAGAGAGACAACGATGTTATTGAGAGAGAGAGAGAGAGAGATGAGAGAAAGAGAGGGAGAGATGATAGAGAGAGAGATGTCATAGAGAGAAAGAGAGATGTGATAGAGAGAGAGCAAGATATGATAGAGAGGGAGAGAGATGTGATCCACAGAGAGAGAGATGTGATAGATAGATGTGATAGATATAGAGAAAGAGATAGAGAGATTTTTGTGAGAGAGAGGATGTGAGAGAGAGAGAGAGAGATGTGCTAGAGAGATGTGTTAGAGAGAGCGAGAGATGTGATAGAGAGAGAGGTGTGATAGAGGGAGTGATGTGATAGAGAGAGAGAGAGAGAGAGTGATGTGTTAGAGAGAAAGAGTTGTGATCAAGAGCGAGAGATGTGATAGAGAGACAACGATGTTATTGAGAGGAAGAGAGAGAGAGAGAGAGAGAGAGAGATGATAGAGAGAGATGTCATAGAGAGAGAGATGTGATAGAGAGAGAGCAAGATATGATAGAGAGAGAGAGATGTGATCCACAGAGAGAGAGAGAGAGAGATGTGATAGATAGATG